>NC_134109.1:60697500-60997500 GCF_040939455.1 Microcebus murinus
CTTTTCCTCCATCAATTCAATTTGAAAAATAAAGACACAGGTACAGAAGCCACTGGGTACAATTAGCACAAAGAATATCAATTGTTTATAAAAGAAAAATACAGGTATCAAACTCTGGGACAATAGTAATGTATTTTTAATGAGAGGAAGTGTCAGGAGACTGTAGATAGAAGTAAACATTGAGACAATTAAGAGCATAGCTATGCTGGATTTGCATCACTGGAAGCTTAAACAAACATGGCATGGGAGGTTAGATACTCTCTGTTAGGACAGAGGTATCAGAACTAGAGTTAAAAACGAGTAAGAAATAGTCTGGCCTCCTTAATACCCTGAGACACAGGTGAGGGAATCAGCCCCTAGTGGTAAGCACAATAACAGTTATGGGGCCAGTGGTGTTAAATGACAAACTTCAGAGTTAAATTTTGAAGTTTGTCAGATAGGCTACCTACAAAAGCCCTTTAGCTAGCTCTGTGAAACAATTTAAGGCCTACACATTACAGCAAGGAAATCTGCATTTTTAGAAATACCTAGGCCCTATTTGATTACTGCAAACAGGGCTACTACAGGTCTGCTGAGGCTGAAATCTTCCATGCTCAGTGGAAGCAGATCAGCTGAGAAAATGAAAACTGATGAAAAAGCAAGTGGTAACATTTTGCAGGAGAAGCTATCAAACTCACAATTATGGGATGGTCATTTTAAAGGAACTTTCAAGAGTTCTGACCTTTCTGTTTTATTAGAGAAATACATATTTACTTTAAAAAATTTACAAACTACAATAAAGTATACAGAAAATACTAAAAAGTTACCTGTTATCCTAGTACCTGGAAAGAACTGCTAATAACATTTTGGTGCATTTCCTTCCAGGAATTTTCTCTACACACATATATTTATTTACATAATTTGGATAATGCAGCACCTACAATTCTATATGTGTATCAGAAGTTTAGGAAAAATGTAAACATATTTTATATCCACATGCCTGTATTTTTCTAATGCTTTGTAGGCTGTTTCATGTTTGAACATTTGTATAAGATTTTCAACTCCTGGAGAGGAGGAGTTCTGCTTTCCATATTATTTCTCTGATAATACTTTCTTCTCCCCACTGATGGTAAAGTTTCCAGGTTATTTTTTTATACTTGGTAGACCCTGCAATTGTTCACTGAATAAATGAACAATAGTCTGCTCTTGATTAGAAGATTAATTTTTCATGATCAATTTACACATAAAATATTATGTTTGAAATCAAATGAGTTTAAATAAGCCTTTTTCTCTTGGGAATTATTTCTTACATTTAAGAATTTTCAGTTTTAATTATTGAAAAAAATGAACATTTCAAACTTTTTTTTGAGATGTTTTTCAAATTGTGGCAATAGATGAACAAAAAAAAAAAAATCTCAGAAATGTCAAAACATATTGTGGAAATGATCACTACATAGCCTTTGAGTAGATCTTCCAGAAAAATATTACAGACCACTTGTTTGATGAGGAAAATGTGCTTTACTAACTCTGGTTTGCCTAACAGATAGGTTCAATTGATATTATTAATATCTTCCCTGGGGAGCAAGAATAGGGCATCAGAGTCATTTTTATAAATATTATAGTTGTAATTTGATAATATCATAAGCAGTGGGACAATATAGTTAAAAGAACACAAAACCAAGGATAGAGACACTTGTGCCTCAGTTTACATTTTATTGCTCAGGGAACCTGGTCTAGTCAGGTACTTCTACTTGTCTCTTTTAAAAATATCTACTTTGCAATTGTTGTTGATGATCATATAAGAAAGCAGATTTGTAAAGAATAATTATTAACATGAAAAGCTTATACTCTTGTTCCACCACTGATCTGGTGCTGATGGAAGATTATGTAGTGGTAGGGCAATTTAGTTTGGGGATAGCTGAACACTGGCTCTTTTGTCCCTAAACTCAGAAGGAAAGGGCCATACTCTTAAACAGGAACTAAGAGGAGAACGTATAATTTTTAACTCTTAAATCTGCCATTGTCGACTCTTGTATGAACTCCATCCTTGGAGCCATATTATGTAAACTACCAGCAAGACCTTAGAAAGAGTTTCAAGACAAGCTAAGTACATTATAACTTTCTTTTTTTTTTTTTTGAGACAGAGTCTCACTTTGTTGCCCAGGCTAGAGTGAGTGTCCTGGCGTCAGCCTAGCTCACAGCAACCTCAATCTTCTGGGCTCAAGCAATCCTGCTGCCTCAGCCTCCCGAGTAGCTGGGACTACAGGCATGCACCACCATGCCTGGCTAATTTTTTCTATATATGTTAGTTGGCCAATTAATTTCTTTGTATTTATAGTAGAGACGGGGTCTCGCTCTTGCTCAGGCTGGTTTCGAACTCCTGACCTTGAGCAATCTGCCCACCTTGGCCTCCCAGAGTGCTAGGATTACAGGTGTGAGCCACTGCGCCCGGCCATAACTTTTTCAAAAAAACACCTAGATAATTTTTTCAGATTGTTAACACACTTGACAATACCAGCGATCATGAACTTAAGGCCAAACTAATAATTTTTAGGGGCAACACAATTCTTTATATTTTAAATTTTTCTTTAGCTTGTATTTCTTGAGATTGGCCAATCCAAAAAGGAATATATCTACATAGATATATTCCTTTGGTTATTTCTTGACACACTGGGTTTTGGCTCTTAAACTATTTGCTACAGAGGAGCTTAAAGGGGTCTATCTTAAACCTAGAGTGGTAATAACTATTGATGTTTCAAAAGCCTCACTTTTAGTGGTTTTTCCTAAAAAGTGGTCCTAGGGAATCATGCCATGGCGAGGCTTTGGTGTATTAACCTTTGTGATGTATTACATTAGATGGGCCTTGGACATAGGTCTGAGTAGAACAAAACCAAGGTTAAACGGTACAGGGCCTTTTCTAAGTCAAATAACTTCTAAGGAATTTATCAAATATAACTTCTAGAGTGTCATTGGAGAAGTGAAAAATAATACTAGAAGTCATTGTATTCCCTGCTCGAGATTTAGGACAGTTACATTACTTTAAAATATATCTGTGTTCATGGCTGTCAGAAGAAATCCTAACAAAATCCACACATTTGCCACCTCCATTACCACTGTAAAGAATTGCTTTGAAATGCTTGCTCTAACAGTTACACAGCTTCAACTTCCTCATTTAAGGCTGGACATTTCTAGTACTGGACTGAAAGTCTTCACCCAAGGAGCCCAGCAATGGTGTTGCACCTACCAATTGCAAAGCTCTCACTGGCAATTAAAACTCCTAATGGCAAATGTCAATTGAGCACTCAGTGTTTACCATGCCTTTTATGTGTATGACATGGACTTTCCATACATAGTCATAATGTGTATGTTTTATCTCACTCATCCATGGAACAACACAGATGCTATTATTATCTTCTCCATTTTACAGATAAGGAGACTAAGAAGAGACAGGTTAAGAAGTTTATCCAACATCAGATAATAAGTAGGAGAACCGGGTTCAAACCCTCCTCTACTTGCAGAGCACCCTCCTTGCACCGCTGTGCTAACAGACAGCCATGGTTTGGCAGAAGCTGACAGAGGACTTATTAGCCCGTGAGTATGAAATACTTCTATTTAAATTATCTTTAATACTAATTTAACATAAACAAGAAAATTTCCAAAATATACAATAAGAAACATTTTATTAGACTAAATTCATGTAGTCACTCAGTGCTTGGTATGCTTTTGGCTACAATTTCTTTGATAGGCCATATCACCAAATAGAATCAGCTATTGAAAATAAGTCCCCTCAATTTCTGGCACTTCCTTTCATAAAATGTGCATTTTAAAGTATGCTCCTTTCAAATAATTCACTAACCCTAGAGGAACTCACAGCATAGGGGGAATCGCTTCCTAGGAGACACACGGCATGAGAGAAAACAGTGTATGATTTGGGGCAGCTCCTTTACAGAATAGATTCTGCATGTTAGACAACAGGGTAGAAGGCAATGTTTTATAGCCATCACATTTCACATGACTTCTAGACTCTTCGATGTTTTCTTCATGCTTTGCAATCATTCTCCTTAAAAAATATATAATAATAAAGATACTATCATCTTGTTTTGTGCTTAATAATGAGACAAATAAAAAACTGGAACTGCTCATGAGTGCAAAAGTAAAGAAAAACAGCAAACAAAAAAGGTAAGTCATTTGTTGTAAGAACCTACAAATAAATTAAACCTTGCCTAAGATGTATTGATTTTATGTGGCCTCGCCTGTAGAATAATGTCAAGGGTTCCTGACAATCCATTACATTCAATAGGCAAAATCTCCTTATAATTTCTTTTTCTGTCTTCTGAACGATGTATAATCTATTTTTTCCTTGATGAAAAAGTAGTACTTTATAAGCTTGAAAATTCTTTAAAGTAGTGAATAAAGCAGACACATAGTACATGGTAAAGTTTCTTCTGATTACATGTTCAATACCATATATGGAGAAAAATTAGTAATAATTGATGCTACAAATGCTGTCATAAATCTGTGTACACTTTGAATCTAGCAAACTGGAGATGACTATTAGGTCATCTTTATCATGAAGTTAGAAATTGTATGCCAGAGCGAGTGCTCTCTTTTTATTAGAGATTTCAGTATCAAAGAATGAAACTTAAAAATTAATTACAGATTTCTGACTAATTTTCTATGAAAAAGATTCACTTCTCAATATCTTTTGATCATTATTGGGAACCCATTCTTTACTGCCAGTACTAAAAGTCACTCCAAAGAAAATATTTACAAAATAGTTTATTGCTCCACAATTTCGAGTGATGCTTTTCTTAACCCTGTAATAAAAAGATTATTTTTACCATGAAAAATGTCTCTGCCCATACTGATGCTGTATAAAAAACAAGGATAGATATAATATTTCTAATAGAAGAGCAGATAGACCAATCCTGTTAATCTTTAAACCTGCAATTACTCTGTGTGTTGTATGTATGTGCACACTCACGGTGTTATCCACCTGCTGACTGCCTGGTAGCAGGAGGGAAATGAAGATGCTGAAAATTTCCTAACTGACAAGGAGATTTTCATTTTTAGTGTTTAATAGTGGTGTCTGGTTTTGAAATTGGCAATTTCAGGGCCTGGTGTGCCAGGCAATGGGATTCTGGAATTACGCAGCTCTGAGGAGGGCCGCCTGACTGGTGAGAGTGTGGGGGTCTTGCATCAAACAGCCAGCCTGTCCCTGCTTTATGATCGCCGGTGGTGGCTACTTGATTCCCAAGATTTAGCCTAGACTTCCTTAAAAACTCACCCGGGCCACCAAATACCATCACAGTCAGTGAATACATGACAGGGTAACTGCAGCTTTAGCAAGGTGCTGATATCCTCCTGGAGAGTAACTTGGGGAACAGGAACTCCCAGCTCAGGTAACAAAGCCTACCTTAGGAAACCCTTCATTCGAGAAAGAAAACTGCCACAGTTGTGCAAAACCTTTTATCTGTGTTCAAAGAGAGAGACTTGAGGCAGGCAAATAATGCAGATGCTAGAGTGAACCTGTAATGCTGAAGCCATGCAAACTGTCTTTCATAAAGACATTCATCAATTTATTCCAGAAGCCATCATGGAGCACCTATTATGGGCAGACAGTGGAATAAAAAAGTTAGGTCCAGTCCTGATTATAGTCCGTGGGTTTATAGTGCATGAGACAGTTACATGAAGACAGGCCCTGCAGGGACGTATGCACAGGTGCTCAAAGCCAGAAGAATCATCTGATGATGCCAAGGTGGGAAAGAAAAGTTTCAGAAATTCTCCAAGCTGACTGTAGGGAAGAGCAGAAGATAGCATACACACATACAGGCCCAAGGCACACACAAAGTCCAGGGAAGAAGACCTCTGGAGATGCTGACAGTTAGACTGCCTCAAGCAGGACATGAAATCTGGGCTGTGTCTGACAACGGGTGACGATGCTACTGACAAACAATTAGAGGAAGGAGATGATTAAACTTCTAAACTGGGCTGAGAGAAACCTGGCGGGAGGTCATGCAATGGTCCAGAGCAAGACTCCCCTTCCTTGGAGCCCCTGTGTCTTAGCTGCTCCTCCCTTCTGTGCCTAAGGGAATCCAAGGCTCTTACATCTGAAAAGATACCTCTCCCCTGATCTAAAATTCCCCTTGCCTTTCTCCTTCTCATTCCCTTTTTTTCCCCCTTCCCAGCTAAGCTTTTTGAAAGCTTGATCTAAGCCTCTTATCTCTACTTCCTCACATCCCATTCCATCAGCCACTCTCTGTACTCTGACTTCCATATGCCCACTCCTCTGATTGCTCTAGCCAAAGTCTCCAACAATCTGTTCATTGTCACATCCGATGGGCATGTCCCAGGCTTCTTCCCACGTGGCTCCACAGCATGCAGCATTGCTGACCATTCCTTCCTTCTTAAACACTCTTCTGTCTTTACTTGGAACCATATCCCCCACTCCCCCACTGCTTTCTTCTCTGTTCACATTTCAAAAAAACACCAAAAAAAAAAAAAAATCTTACTTGGGCCCCTCCATTCTCCATCAGCTCTGTAATCGTTCGCATGCTACACTTGCCTTAAATCAGTGCTTCTCAAACTTCAGCACACATCAGAGTCATTTGGAGGGCTGGACTCAGATGACAGCGTCCTTCCTCTAGAAATTCTGATTTAGTAGGTATTGAGTGATACTCAAAAATCTGGATTTAGGAAAAATAAGTTTCAGGTGTTGCTAATGCTGCCAGCTTGAGGACCACACTTTGAGAACAACCACGTTAAAACAATCCTTTCTGTGCCCATGGCTTTGGCTAACAGCAACACTAATGATTCATAATTGTGGACATTCCCCCAACTTCTGACTTGGAAATCCCTAAGTCTGTACCACAATGTTCCACAGGCATTGAAAACTTGCCCTGTCCAGAATGGAGCTAATCCACTCTTCTTTGATCTTTCCTCTCCATACCCCCAACCTTCTCCTCCTCCTGTATTCACCATCGTGGAGAAAGGCACCTCCCACCTCACTTTGCCACATGTCACAAACTCCTAGGAATTACTGCCTTCATAATTCTCTGTTTCACATACTATTTCTGCACCCTCTGTCACGGCCTACACATGCGCCTCATTCATTTTCTGTTTTTAACATGGACTATGGCATCGGCCTCCTAAATGATCTTGTGGCTTCCAGCTTTATCTTTCTCAAATCCACACTCCACGTTACCATCAGAGGAAATCTTTCTAAAATGTCACTCTGAGCAGACCACTCATATGCAACCTCATTTTCTGTCACATCCTCATAGAACTCCTGACATCCAGGCATACCGATTTACTCGCAGCAAATTTGTTCCTTTTCCCTGAACTCCCTCATTAAAGTTAATGGCTCCCCTTATGCTGATAGATAGTGCCATCATTATATCCACTTACTATGGGCATTGTTGACATTTTAGAAACATGATACATTTAATTTTAGTAGCACCAATACCTAGAAAAGTGCAAAGCACCATGTGAGGACCAACACTTTTTGTTGTTTTGACCCAACTTAAGCATTTCCTGGGAAGAAGTAAGCTGCTTCTGAAATTTAAGGCATTGCTATATCCCCTTAAATTTCTCTGGCAACTGGCTGGCTCTGAAGGGTGACTGCAGATTATAGATAGTTACATGCCACACGATGACGTTTCCGTCAAGGACAGGTTGCATATACGATGGTGGTCCCATGAGATTATAATATCTTATTTTTACTGTTCCTTTTCTATATTTAGACACACAAATACTTACCATTATGTTACAATTGCCTACTTTATTCAGTACAGTAACATGCTAAACAGGTGCGTAGCCTAGGAGCAATGGGCTATGCCATATAGCATAGGTATGAAGTAGACTATACCATCAGGTTTGTGTAAGTACACTCTATGATGTTTGCACAATAACATCACCTAATGACAAACTTCTCAGAACATAGGCCCATCATTAAGTGACACATGGCTTTACTTTTCTCTATGGATAATTCTGGTTATCTTACATATAAATCTAGGTACTTTTTATTCCAACAACGGAGACAGATAGCTCTGGATTTATTTCAAATAAGTTTGCATTCAAGACAATAAGGTATATACAGTTGTCCCTCAGTATCCTCAGGGGATTGATTCCAGGACTCCTGAGGATACCAAAATCCCTGGATGCTCAAATCCCAATGGCATAGTAGTCGCATATAAACTAAGCACATCCTCCTATATTAAAATAATCACCTCTAGATTACTTATAATACTTAATACAATGTAAATGCTATATAAATTCTTGTTATATCATATTGGTTTTAGTTGTTTTTCATTGTTATAATGTTATTTTTAATTTTTTAAATATTTTCCATCCAAGATTGGTTGAATCCATGGATGTGGAACCTGCAGATACAGAGGACTGACTATAGTCATCAGCAAGCCTGAGCTGTAGGGATGGAATGAAGGAGATTTGGGCTCTATTTCTGGCTTGGCTATAAGCTATCTAAACTCAAAGGACTCAAGATCTTTTTCTATAAAAAAAGGTATTTGACTCACTTAGGTTATCTCTTTAGGGCAGTTTTCAGCTCATTAGCATATTAACAATAATTTCAACCCAGTATAATGAGGTATCCTCAAGTATGAGTTGATAGAAGAGCTTTCCCTCTGCATGATTGCATGAATAGTTAAGAGGCAATGGAGGCATGTGGAGAGCTGCAGCAGTAACAGCAACAACCCCAGTGCATTAGGAACTGGACTTGGATCTGTAGATCTAGAAGCCAAAAGGCCAAAACCACAGACTCTGAAAATGATAGCAAAAGGAACCCAGCTCCAGGGTCAGAGTCTTCAGATACCTATAGATAGAAGAGATCACTGAAATACTGCAATTTTCAGAGGTATGCCTATGTTAAGTTTGCAGCAATTCATATTTTTTTGACACAGTGTCCTCTAAATGTGTCTTAATTAATTGTTTCTATTGTCTTAAGCCAACATTTAAAAAGTTATCGTCTGAAGACCACCTGCATCAAAACTGTTAGTCTTAAAATGCATACTTCCAGGCCTCAATCCAGACATCAGGAATCACTAGCTTCCGAGGTGATTCTTATGAACACTGAACTGTGAGCAAAACTCTTAAGTGAAAAGAACCCATTCAAGTATGGCTAAACTCATATGGACTTGGTCAACACCTACAAAGTCACCAACTAGTATCTTTGATTGGAGGTTGTAAGACTAATCAGTCTTTACTATTTTAAAACCTATTTTCAATATGATATCATAAGAGATAGTATCTATGCCAAGGTCTCTGGTCACATTTGACAGATTTATTATTGTTAGCTAGGGCAGCAAGGAAGAGGATTCAGTACCCCAGAAAGACCTCTTTGATGCAACATATGCAAATGAAGGCTGCAATTAATTAAATATTTCACTGACGCTGCCTAAACTCAAACGTACCCTGCTGAACCCTCCCTTAGCTTGTTACCACAACCATCAAATACAAAGGCAGTGTAGGGAAGGGTTGCTGTAATGTGCAATACAATAAATATATCAATTGAAGACCAACATTAAAAGAGTTATTTGCTAATGGGCACCATGCCAGGGTTACTCAGGCAATGCTGCCTGCAGAATTCCTAAGCTGAGTTCACAAGATACAGATCGATGCACCTCCAAAGAGAGTCTATATCAATCTCCATTTCATTCATTAGCTCCCACTTCGAGCTGGTTGGCTGCTAGTTAACTCTTTAATGTGGGAGAAACTGTCAGTGTAAAGGCCACTGGGACACGTGCTCTTCCCAGCTGTACTTGACCTGTCAATATTTCTTGCAGCAGACTGTTTAAACTGGTACGGCTAATGGCAAAATGGAGACCTATGGGGTTTTGAAGGCTTTCATAGCTTTAGAATGGCTTACCAGCCAATAGCAAACATTAGTAAATTCATCCCGTTGCTGTATTTCTGCCTGTGTCTTACGATCCAGGTGCACAGAAACTGTGATAAAATTATTTTCAATAGTTCTATTCTTGAACTCAAAGGTATTTTAGACTACACATTATGTAAATGTGAGCTCCACTACAATGAGATACTATCACACCAAGGACTCCACTGCAGTGGAGACCATTAGTTTGTGATTCAGCTCTAAAGAAGCTGCAAACAATGAGGGAAGCAAAGCAGCACTTTCTATAAAGTTAGGATTCATTTTCAATTTGTATTGGTCCAGGGACAACTTTATTGTTGCACAGTGGAAGAACCTGGATGCTCAGGGGGACATTCGGTGCATGAACTATTTCAAGCCCTTCTGAAAATGTAAATAAGAGCCCTAAAACATAAAGGCATAATTACCAAAACAAAGAATAGTCTCAGACCACCAGGAATAGCTGGCTTCGCTTATTTTCTTTCTACAAATATTGAATTTACTAATTTCCCTTGCCTTACTGTTGAATAAAATCAATTTTCTCAGTAGAGCTGATCTCTGCTTTGTTTGAGGTTAGATGTGAAGTTGATATGCATCCTTAGATATACTGTTTGGGAGAAAGCCTTGAATATTTAACCCTACGTCACAGCGAGCCCTCCCTTCACCATCCTGTGGGGTGTATATTGATTCATTATTTGACAATCAGGATTCTCCATAGGTTAATTGACATGTTTGGAATTCATGGCAAGAAAATCTGTGCATTATTTTAAAACTCCTGTCAAATTGTTTGTAGATACGGTTTGATAACAACACCTGTTTTTTCCTCTCTTGGCCAATACAATCCATTGAGAATCCTGGCTTAAAAAATTTCCCTGCAGAATTGTCAAACATATGTATTTGTATTTCATTACTTGGGTAATAGCTGATTTGCCAAGTTCATTTACTACTAGTTGCTTCTCAAACATCTCAGTGGGATAATTAAGGAATACTAAGAACTGAAACTGTACTAAGTTAGGAGGGGGCTGGAGCCATTGCCCAAATCCCAGTCCTGATTAAACTGCTGTCCAGAATTAAATATTCAATAAGTGAAATTCTCTCTTCTTCCTTTACTCTGATAAACTTACCATCAAGGAGACAGAGCTATTCCACAAGTTGCACAAAAGAGACCCCGCCCCTCAAATTATCCACACCAATCAAACAGATAAAAATCCTATAGACTTTCAAGTGAAAGATATTTAAACTCAAAATTGACTTGGTAATGGTCTAAATGGTGCCTTCTCTCTGTGGATATATACGTGGGGAGAGAAAATAAATAGTAACTCCAGGAATATATCCTGGAAGAGAATAAAGAAAGGCCAGGCACCGTTCAAGGTTATGGCTGAACACAACAGCACTGATGAGACTTTGGACAGCTAATACCCAATCTTGAGAAATTGTGGATGTGAAGGATTCTGAAGAAGAATGTTGAAGTATGATAGCATTAGAGTTTAAATGCTCTCAAAGAATCTTGCTGGCTCATTGCACAAAGAAAAGAGATATTTTAATCATGAGCTATCTGTCATCACTTGAATTTGAATGCCTGTTGTTTGAAGTCACAAACTACTGAGTTCTGTGATGTAGGTTTTCAGGTCTAGTGCTAGTACAAAAAAGGTATAAAAACTGAAGGTAAAAGCTGTAGAAAAACAAATGGCTGTGGACTCAATAGAAGATACTATATCTCAAATGCTGTTCCTCTTACATTTTGGACAAGGAGAAGTAAGGATCATTAAATGTTGAGAATGTCAGAATCTTTCCTTTGTATAAAACGTAAATATGTGAATGACTAGAGAGAACATGTTAAAAAATAGGCAATTGAGGAGTACAAGCCCCATTGCTATCCTAAGACAAATGTATTAGGTTCTTCAGTCCTTAAGGGTCCCAAGTACATATATACACTAAAGGAAGGATACCCAGGAATGCAAAACAAAATTCTGTTTCAAGTACAGCACCAAAGTATTGTAGTAGCTGACTGAATTCTCATCGGAACGAATGCTCTGATGTGCAAGGGCAATTGTGATGACGACCCTCACTTATTCCTCATTTCTCCTATTTCAGTGTATGTTCTTTTGACATATTGCTGATAGACTCAAGAGGGCCCTTAACAACGCCTTAGAGAGACACACGTGCCTTTCTCTCAACTATGCATCTGGTGTTCATGGGGGAGGTATTGATTTCCCAAAAGTGAAAAAGTTACTGAACTTAGTGCTGACATGATCTTGTTTCATTCTATTTCATTACATGAGAAAATTGTAGAGTTTTTTTCACTTTCTCAATGCCCAGGAGCCAAGGCTTAAGGAGGGGAAAACAGTTCAAACTCTTCAAATAAAATAAAAGTAAGACAGAAGAGCCAGAGAGCTTCTCTTGTCACATTTCTACAATTTCCGGCTTTCAAGCCGCCACTTACAAGCCACTTCTTGACATAATCTTTAGGCTTAAGCATGTGGAACAGTGGACCAACCAGCTTAATAAAAAGACAAAGATGATATGCAACTAATGGACAGAGCATCGCAACTAGGTGTTAACACATCATTCATTGAACTAAATGCTCTTTCAAACTCTGCAGCAGAAACAATTAAAGTACTGACGGCAGTCTTAAGTTGCTTCAAATTGTCTGGCACAATTGATCCACAATTATCTTTGTACTCCCTAAAGCCCCTGAATGCTACCTTCTTCATTGACTTTAAATTTCCTTCACAGTTCTCCAACCTGTGTCCTGGCATACTGAATATCTGACAAACTGAATGTCCTTTGGAGAAGGCCATTTTGATAGATCTAGGGATCCTAAATATTCCATTAAAAATCTGAGCTCTATGCCTCTTGAATGCTTATAACCAGCTCGTCAAAAAAGACAGGAAATCCTATTGAAAATTTAAGGATGAAAATTAAGCTTAAAGACAAAAAAGATCACAAACCATTTTTCCCCATTATTTTCATAGCATAACGTGTTAGAGAAATGCTTTGATATAGTATTTATGGCAAAGAGGCACATTCAGTTTCCAAAGTTTGATCTCTAAAATCACTCATGTCTGGTATGGTCAAGGCATTTTGTTCATCATGTTTGCATTCTCGGGCCAAGTCTCTGATGGCCATGAAAAACACTGCTGATGTTTTCCTGAGTGTTCAGTTACATGGTTGCTTGGACATCTCTTTGTTGAAAGAAAACTATTAAGTGGTTGATTCATCAGTACTACTGTGAACATCCTGAGGGTATCAGAATGTATCTTTACTCAATACCGTGGACTAAGAAAGAAAAACAGCTTTGTGTGTTATGTGAGGAATCATCATCATGACCTCACATTTATGATCTTAGTTGTTTCATCAACAATGCTGTGAGGAGCCCAGCGTGGATTCCCATGGGTCTTTTTGTAAATGTTTATTAAAACTGCTACTTGACAGAAATCTTATAATTTTAGAGTATCTAGTTTCTTTTCATCCTCTTGGAATAATAATAATTGACATGATCTATTGGATTTTTATCTGACAATAATATAATATGTATCTCATACATACTCTAAATCTTTGATGCTTTGGGTGGCTTGGCTTGGGGGCAAATGTTAATCTTATACAAGATATAGTTGCAGGAAATTTAGTATAATACTTACTGTTAACAAACACATTAATATCTAATACTGCATGCCCCACTCCTACCCCACAGTCCTCCCAACCCCTCTTCTCCTGTTTACTTTCTTCCTTTCTTTTCCATTTGCGCTTATAACCTAAAGTGCCATACAACTGACTTACTAGATTGTAATTTCTGCTTATTGTCTATCTCCCTCCACTGTGATATAAACTCCACGGAGGCAGGAAGCTTTGCTTTGTTCACCAGTGTATCCCCAGGACCTAAAACAGTGCCTGTCCCAGAGCGGGTATTCAATAAGTATTTATTAACGAATGAATAGTATGACAAGTCATAATACAAGGGTGGTACAAACACTGAATGCAGTTGTCATTCTCTACTTCCCTGATGCTATCTTTCCCAATATGTTAATGATGGCCCAAACATCTCTGTGTAATAATCACCCTAGGGAATATTGCTAAAGGTGTTAAGTATTAATTGCCTCAAACACAGTGGGAGGTATACATCCCTGGAGAATTTTTAAAGTCTTATATAAGATCTTGTACAAGAAGCGCTGCATTTCATATATATTCAACATTTGGGATATTCACTTATCATCTATAAAAGAAAGGCAAATTTTGGGAAATGCTGCAACCACTTCTGGAATTCAATATTATGATCACACATAGCACCCCTCTAAAGGTAAATTTTATACAAATATTACTTTCAATAAAATAATTTTTAATATACTTAGATGGCTGTAGAATAATATTCATTTTCAGTTTCTTTTGTTTTTCTGTCTCTCACTCCATTTCCCTTGCTTATGCATGTGTGTGTGCATCTGCACGTGCGTGCACACACACACACACACGCACACACACACACACACACACACACACACACACGGGATGTGAGAGAAAGTACCGCCAGAAAGACCCTGATATAAATGCATAAATGCAGAGGAAAGGACTAGAAGTCAGTAGTCCTGGACTGTAGTCCTAGTTCTGCTATTACCCAGCCAAGTGATCTTGGCCAGTTAATTTTTCCTTGATGATTCTGTTTTATCATAGTTTAACCATTTACGATCCTTTCATTCTCTAACAAATCTAAAAAGCCCACAAATGCAAGATAGAATAAAAGTGAGAAAATAAAGTTCGTGTGATTCCAATAGCCTTTTGGTTTTTGATGGATTGAAAAATCACTAATTCCTGTATTGCTGTATTATTTCCCATTCTTTATACTCATAACATTATTATTTGGAGACAATATGGGTCTGGTCTCCTAACTCACAGCGTCGTAGCCTTTGGTGAAGATCAATGTTGCCTATATAATTAATCTGAGAAAATTTCAAAATAGTTTATACCATCAATCTCTTTGACAACATACATAACCACTTATTTCATCTTGTCTTTGGAATAGTGCCAGATAGCAACATCTAGATATCTTTGGGCAAAACTTGTCCTAACACCTGCTGTGTTACCTGCTCAGCTGGATACAGGTTATTCACCAAAAATGAGCCAGTGTGGAGAATTTCATGAATGTACCTCTGTGTCTGTAATCAGCCTGAAGTCTCCCTCGGCCTCTTCAAAGGGATTTATCCCCGTTTGTCACAAGCAGCTTCCCTGTTGTTAAAGCAAAGGAATGACTTTTCCCTACTTGGATCAGAATCTCCTACACATTGGCTAGTCTAAAAAGTGGTCTCTGCTGCCATGTTTATGCCTATGGTTTTATGCTTAGAATTTAAAATAAGCTGGTGATGATAGGGACAACTTAGGTTGATTTATATTTTATATTTTTAACTAGTCAAGATAAGCAAAATAATTATATTATTCCCATTTTATAATAAAATTTAAGTAATCAAGGTGGAACAAATACCAAGGTCACCAATTAGGCCCATAGTAAGACCAAGATTACAACACAAGCATTTTGGCACATTATTTATGTTTCTAATTATGTAAAAGGTCATCTTACACTAAGCCAGATCCTACACAGTCAAATAGAAAACATTCTGGATTGAAAATCAAACATTATGGATTTTTACCACTAATTTAATATAATACCACAGATAGTGACCCAAATTGTGACTACATTCATTCAATATTAATTTATTTAACAAACTATACCCATTCTGTGTACACATATATGCACCGAATAGGAGAAAGTAGTTTTAAGGCAACAAATTAACAAGAGTATTTATGAACCACACGCACAAACATGGAATTCAAAAGAACTGATCTTACTGGGCTTTGCTGGTCTGACCGGTTTTTACTTAATTAACATCTGGAACTTCTGTTCAAACTGAGGCTGACCTAATCTACCAAATTTTAAGGAAATTTTGGATATGTGAAAATATAACTTAAAATTTTTTTGGATCAATTATCCTATGTTTAAAATAAAATGATTACTACTTTGCTCTAATTAATATAAAAGGAAAACTATATAGTTCTTCTCAAATGCTTTGGGATTCTTAACTCTTTATTTTTTATGTCAAGGACCTTTAGGAATCTCACAAAAGTTATAAAGGCACACCTTCAATCATAAAAAGCAGATGAACACAAAATTTTATATAAATTTTGGGGATTCACAAATCCTCTAAACCTATCCATAGATCCCAGGTTAGAAACTTGTGTCCTAAACCAAAAACGTCAGGAGAGCATCCTCATTTGATATGATAATCTTGATTCTAGCTCAACAATTTATTACATAAATATTATTGAGCATTTAATACATGTCACATGCTGTTGTAGGTGATGGGAAATCTCAAGGAACAAAACAAAGTTCCCTGATCTCAGGAGAGCCGAAGACAGATAATAAACTAAAGCAATCACTGGATGACATGGTATGCCAGTGTGTGGTAAGTACTGTGAACACCATAGAGTCAGAAAGGGGACTAGGGGGCAGGGAGCTTATGGGAGGAAGTTTGCAATTTTAAATATGGTAGTTAGACAAGTCCCACTAAGTATGTGACATTTCAACAAAGACTTGAAAGAGGAGATAAAACAAGCTATGTAGTTATCTAGGAAGAATTCTCGGCAAAGGAAATAAGAGTGCAAGGGTAGTCCTCTTCGTGTTTCATTTTAATTTTGATACAAGTGAAACATGAGGTTATCAATTGATTAAACTAGCAGGCAGTCAAGTAAAGAACAAAATCATATATGGTTGCCTGGATTATTACTAAGAGAAAGCAGTGCCCAGTGAGGAGGCAGGATGGCTGGAATGGAGAGAGAGATGAGGAGGGAGTAACAGGAGGTGAATTCAGAGAAATAAAAGGTGTGTGGGAAAGGGGCGTGGCAGGTCACCAAAGGTGGGGAAGGCATTGTAACAACTTTGGTTTTTGCTCTGATTGAGATGGAAAGGCCTTGTAGAGTTTGGACCAAAGTGACAAGATCTGATTTATGTTTGCAAAGGACTGTTGTGGTTGTTGGGTTGGGAAGGAAGAGAGCAGGTGCGGGCACCAATTATGGGTTGCTGTAGAGATCCAAGGAGATAAGAGGTGACTTGCTTTATGGTGGTAGAGGGAAGGGGTGAGAAGCAGTCAGATTCTGGATGTATTCTGAAGTGTCTCCAAATGCCGATGTATTACATGTAGAGCATGGTCAAATGCCCTCCAGTGTTATTTTGGCCTGGGTTGCCACTGACCGACTGCAGGGGGAACAGGGTGGGGAGTGGTAGTGATGATACCATGTTTCCTCCAAAATAAGGCCCACCCATAAAATAAGCCCTAGCAGGATTTCTAAGCATTTGCGCAATATAAGCCCTACCCTGAAAATAAGACCTAATGATGGGCGTGCCTACGCATAACCCATGCATTTCATCGCAGAGTGGTAAAGACGACCAGCAGCCCTTCTCATCTGCCCCATGAGAGCTCTATTGCTGGACATGAGAGATTGGGGCCAATGGTTCTAAAGGAAATAGGGTCGCAAGAAATTCAGGATGGAATTCGGGGTTTGGAGAGTTATGATGATTGATGTTCTAGAAGACGACGACTTAACTATATTTGAATAAATGTAGATTGCTGTACCGTACTTAAAAAAAATAACACATCCCCTGAAAATAAGCCCTAGGGTATCTTCTTGAGGAAAAATAAATATAAGACCCTGTCTTATTTTGGGGAAACACGGTACAATTTGAAGGTTAATTGGGACAATATCATCCACCATCCATTCTACTTGTTAGGCTGATCTGAATTTCTCTACTTTTATTTATGACCAGTATTTCTGGTAGAAAATTGGGCTCATTATTTTTACTTTTACTACTTTACAGTTGGATGGATCAGACTTGTCCCATAAAGACTTCCTTGGCTATACTAGCTTCCTTCTCTGAATTCGCAGTCCAGTTTGGCCATGCAGTTGCTGTTTACAAAATTGTTTCCTCAGTGGTATGTGTTTTGATGTTTTGTCCCCCTTACTAGATCTTAAGGTCCAAAAATGCAGCAGATCTTTCCAATCCCTCTTTTGTATCTCATCAAATGTTCCTAGCATGGTACTGGGAGCCAGGCAAGTAGAATTACTTAATACATTCTTGACAGATTGAAAAAAAAATTTCAGCAGAGTTTTTCCTTACAGCAACTTCCCTTCCTCCCTTCTTTTCATTTTTGCTCTTAACTCTGAAAGTGAAACAGCTGGAGACATCAAAGCTTTTTGCAATTTGACAAAGTTTGTATAATCGGTGAAAAGATAAACCACATGCACCACATTTGTGTCTCAATGCATTTCCCGAGCTGCAATCTGGATGTAAATAACTAAGGCCAACAACTGGGCAAACTCAATGGGAACTGAAATTTTGATTAATGCTGCAACCACATTCATATTAGTTGTGTCTCTGAGAGAGGGTCCATGTTGAAAGATTTGTCAAATCTGTGGAATGTGAATATTTTGTCCTTTTAGTGTTTCTTTTTAAGTTTCTTACAAGCGAAACATCAGGTTCATTATCAATTGATTAAATTGGCAGGCAGTCAAGTGAAGAACAAAATCATATAGGGTTGCCTGAATTATTAAGGTACTAGTAACTTCATCATGTTGGCACAGAAGACTATTAAAGATCGGAGTGAATGTTTCTAGCACTTTCAACGGAGTGGCTTTTTTTCCCTGAGAGTTCATCTTTCATGTGAGCTGTAGGGAAAGCTGCTGTCCTGTGGTTCCACATTATCGGTGCATCCCACTTCTGGACCCAGTGGACTCTATTTAACCTGTTGTCTCTAACCAATGCTTATTTCTTTGCTCTCGGAACCCACTGGCAATCAGGGAGAGTTCTCAGACTGAGAACAACAGTCATCAACGCCAAGAGCAAAACACTTGAAAGGGAGATGAGGGGCCATGGGCAGATCGCCACTTCACCTCGTTTCTGCCCAGGCTGCTGCGTACTGGTCATTGGGCCTTTCAGAGTCATTAAAATTTACCTATTTTAAATTCTGTCACTGGACCTTTCTGGCTCTTTGTTTCTTTTCTTCCTCATTATGGGCTCCAAGCAGGAGTTTATTTCAAATGACCCTCCATTATAGACATGGCATTTTGCACCGAGTCTTTTTCCAAGTGACCTTTCCCCTGTCAGTTTCTTCATTTCTAAAATCTGACTGCTTCCAAAAGAGAGGACTGTGACTGGGAGCGGAGGCCGATTGCACGTTTCCTTATGTCTTTTACTTCTTTCATTTTTTTATTTTTACCCCTTGGAGCTTATTTATTTGGGATTTGATAAGAAAAGGGGTATTTCTCTAATTTGTAAGTTATCCAGAGCCTTCATTTATTATTCTTTGACTATTGTTGCTCACTTTTAGACAATCTGCAACTGGCTACCACATCCCTCAGAAGGGAAAGGTAATCAGGAAAAGGTTATCAGCCAATTTTGGAACTTACTAGCTGTTTACACAAGAAATTTTATGAAGGGGATTGGAGATAATTAAATAAAATTAGATGGCGCTATTATAAGACTTACATGGGTTTATGCTCTCTCTCTTATCATAAATAAGCCTTTTTAACAATGTACACACAGTGATTCAAGGTATGTGGACTATTGGAACTAGAGGGGAAAAGAAATCCTAGACTTCGAATTCATCAATGTGATTTCACACAAATATTCTGATATCTCTATCTTTTAGCTGGGAAAAACTTGTTTGTTTGTTTTTCCAGAAAGTTTAAATGCTCAAAAATTAGAAGTTAATACCACATTTAACTCCTTCAAGCCCAAACTTAAGTTTTATTTCCTACATGTTATTTTTCCCTAATTCAAAGTATCTTTCAAGGTATCTATGAGTTCTTCTTCTTCTTAAGAGTTCCACATCCACTTTAACTGGATGATGTGTTACTGATTTCAACCCCACCATTTCACATACTGTAGTTGGAAAGTTCTTGAGGGTGGCAACCAAGTCTTAAACAATTTTAAGATAGGCCCATAGCCATTAGTATAGTTCTGGTTACTTAATCATCTAAATGGCTGATCTGTAATAAAATAACATACATGTGCAAACTTACTGCAAGTAGTAAAGCATTCTCATACCTGGTCAGACTTACTAAATTTTTAGTAGGCTGGCTGGATGACATTTTACCCTATGATTGCTCACAAAAATAGGAAAACTCACTCTGTTAACTAAGATTTCATGTACCAACCATTTTCTGAACTCTCCCCTTTGTTAGATATTTGATACTCTGAGAAAAATGATTGCCTGTTTTTTTATCAGTCAGGTTGAAACAGAATAAATCAATAAGGCCAACCTGTAGCCCAAATAAATAAATTTAAAGCCCAAGGAAATTTAAGAAAAGGAATCAACAAAATAAATATCTGGGACATTATAACTAAGTTATTTCTACAATAATGTTGATTTTTAAAACTAATTTCAAAGTAAAAGTTTAAATAGGAAGACTGT
The DNA here is from genome assembly GCF_040939455.1 of Microcebus murinus. Classification (NCBI taxonomy): domain Eukaryota; kingdom Metazoa; phylum Chordata; class Mammalia; order Primates; family Cheirogaleidae; genus Microcebus; species Microcebus murinus. The sequence goes on from NC_134109.1 coordinate 60,717,817, forward strand.
TTTCCCCCATATATTCTGTCTTATCTGAAGTCAATTTATTCTAGAAAAATAGTTAACATCTTTTCCATTTCTTTGAAATCAGTCTTTCCATATGTACAGATTTTTGTGAATGCATGTAGATACATAGTACACACACCTCTATCTTCTTGCTCTCAGAAAAACAAACCTTTCTTTTAAAGAGAGAGTTCTACTTTTATGGGTGTGAGAAAAGAAGTGAGAGAGCCAAGGACCTCTATAGTTCCATTTTCTTAATAGAATTCTGTTGTTCTGGAGTGATTTATTTTTGAATAAGGAAAAATGTAAGGAACTTGGAACACAGACAGAAGTACCTTCTCATCAAAGGTTGTCTATCGTTTCATGAATCACATGTGATGGATGAGATTTATGAATTGGAATCTGTGTCAAAAGATTTACAACATACTAAATTAGTTATGACATCTTCTCGTCGGTGTGCATAAACTTTCAACAAAATATCTATATCATCACCACGGGAGCATGGTCGGCCCAATTCTTTCATTCCATTGCAGCACATCCAGACCCTGTCACTGTAGTTGATGAATTCTTGAAGGAATGGGCCTCAGATCAATTAAAATAAACACCACAAGCTGATTTATCAAATCTTTTCTGAATGCTCTCAGAAAATGTCAAAAATCTGATCCATTGACAGAGAAAAGTCAGAGAATCGTGGCAGCCTATGGGATCACAAGACCTTTTCAAAACCATCATAAATCACCGCAGAAAACAAATGGGGCACCATGTGATAAGATTTCTTCTGACAGCTTTGCCTCAACAAGACATATATGAGAGATAAATGGATACCTTCATCTATACCCAATTGCCAGTTTACAAAGTTCCAAGTTGTCAAACTGTAAAATACACCACTATCAAAGTCCTTCCAAATAATACACCTTTTTTGGGTATACAAGAGTGGATTTAAAGTAATAAATTTTCCAGTTCTTTTTTACTGTTGCCAAGCTATGTAATATCCCTGCTGGCACGTGAGCTTTCTAAAAGAAAGTACATGCGTGCGTACGTGCACACGCAGAGCAGGCTCCGAATTTACCTTCATGTACACCCTTGTCTGAACTAATGAAAGTTTCTTCACTTTCCATTATTCAAAGAAAACCTCTTTATAGTGCTAAAGTGTATCTAATCAAGGTAGCCTTTGTTTTTCTTTTTTAATCATCTCAGTCTTGTCTCATTTCATATAGGTTAAGAGCACATTTCAGGAATAAGCAGTAACAGGCTAACTTATTCGTCCAATCTACTTCAGGAAAAGAGAAATGCTTCCATTAATGAGCTTTTGCAAATATGATCCAAACCTATAGGTATAATGAAGACAACAGGCCTTGGATTTCATAGGAAACTTCACAGTAAATTTTAATTATAAATTATGACTTATTCATTTTTCTATAGGCAGAAGACAAAAAGTCACATAAATATTACAAATTTCCTATGATGTATGACGCTGATTTTTCTGATTCAAAGAAGCCAAAGAACCTCTATCTCAAAGTAAGACTGAAACCTGAATCGAAGGAATGGTATCTGTAAGTTAAAGTTGATTATGAAAATTTGGAAATAGTAAAAAAAAAAAAAAAAGAAAGAAAGAAAGAAATTGAGCCTAGTCTTAAAGGTTTCAGATACTACTTAATTTTCAAAGAGTAAGAAATCCAAAGGACTAGAGAACCAATTCCCTGTGTGACTCCTACAACTGACAGCACCTCGCTGCCTTTCTTTCTCTACCTCTAAAGCCTTACTCAAATCCTACTGCTTCATGAACCTTCTTCAACTATAGAAGGTCTGATTTGACTGCTAATCCCAGTTGCACTCACTAGAAAAGTAACCTTGCAATTTCCAAGCCCTGCAACTTACCAGTTTCTATGAACTGTGGTAAATGAACCAATTTTAACAGTATGAAGACATTTCACTGCTATCAAATATCTGGGATGGAAATCTAGAATCAGGTTAGAGTAGATATGCTGAAACTTATATAGAACAAAATTTGACAGGTCAGGATGGGTTAGAGAAAAAAATATATTGTTTAAAAAGGTTTGTTTTTTTTTGATAATTGACCCAAGGATTTTATTTGTTCCAAACATCTGTTGAGAACCTGCTGTGTCTCATGCACTAGGATAGACCTCAGAGTTAGTGTGCCCGACAGCTGTCACTGAGTTACTCTGCAGTTACTAGCAGAGATGGAAGTGTCACCCATTTTTTTTAACTGCTCAATAATCTTGAGGATATTGCTAGGGAAGTCAAATGGCAAAGACTGAGAGACCACTCTTTATCATTTAAGGCATCAAAGAATAGTCTTTGCCTTTTAAGAAACAGTCAACAGGGAAAGGAAGACACGGTAAAAATCTTCTTACCAGGATGCCTAATTTGACACAGCCCTTGATCCCAATGATTTAATACACTGTAGATCAGTGTAACATGGGCTTTCACCCATTCATTCAGGGAAACTCTCAGGGTCGTCGGTGGTTACTCTAAAATATTCATTTTGAAAAGGAACAGGAGTGCACATGACTTCTGATGGGCACAAAGCAAATGTGCCACATTTATTTTGGATGCAAGAGAGAGAAAAACGAAGGTTACAGGTGGTGAAAACTATTAGATCTTCACAGATCTTAATCCCAGAAAATACTTTCAGCTGGGGGCACCATCTTTGTGGGAATGTGGTGTGTGGCTTTGTGTGTGTGTGTGTGTGTGAATTTCCTTCCATCTGGAGTTTTCTTTCCCAAGGAGCAAGCAATGAGTTCAACCCATGGCCTTCAATTGCTCTTGTACCTTGCTAATTTCAAAATTCCAACTACAAAAAAGTACTTTGCTATGAGTCAGTAAATGGAATACATTAATAAAGCTTGAGTGTTTGGCTCATTTCCAGGCTTGAGAACTTGATCATGCTGGCTGCAATGGAGGCTTCGATTTTTTGTTTAGTATAAAGGAAAATTACCCTATACAGCTTTTAACTCCCTAAGGCTATCCCTAAAAGCTTTGCTCAAACTTCTAAGGTGCCTGGACTAGTATTTGAGCTTAGAAAAGCTGTTGGCAAATCCCAGTGAAATTTTTTGACAGATTCATCTTTTAGCCTTTGGGAAAGTGAAGGTGCTGCAGGCAAGATATTTGATTAATGCCATGAAAAATAGTGTTGCTGGCACAGCTGGTATGTTGGGAGAAAAATTCATCACTAACTCTAAAACTGCCATGTAATTTTCTAACCACAGTTCTTTTCCTCACTTGACAGAAGATTTGCACAGGACAAACTCAGCTGACAGAGGACAAGTCAGCCAGATGTTGAGGTATCTCTAAACATGACAGATCACTATGTTTTAGCTCAGATTAATTCGCTTATTAGAGGTAGACCTAAATCACTGGTCATTGTCACATCAGTTGTCACCACCAGCAAATCATGTCACATTTCTGAACAAAAATGTTGCAGTTTTAAAGAGTTGCTCTAACCTCAGCCCCTCTGTGCTGAGAGGGAGATTCCAACAAAAGCACAGGATCTTTTTCCTCACCAAAACAAGCATTTTAAAATGTTCATGCGTATCCCAACAGCAACTCAACCACTTGCTTTTTGTGAGGCCAGGAAGAAGACGGAAAGTATGATTTCAGAGTCGGACATCTGCCAAGCTGGGCATTGCTCTGCGCTTGTGAGCTCACCTTCTCCCCCTCCGCCCCCCCCCCCCCCCATCGACACAGAGCTCTACAGAGTGTTACCATCCTTGTGACCTCAGCCCATGGCCAAAGGTAAACACAAATTCATTCACTAATAAAGAAAATGTCGAGAACACCTTTCAGAATGAGCAGGTACTATAATTCTGCCCCATAAGTTCATACAAAGCACATCATGTCTTATTCTTGTGAGGGCTTGGTGGCCTCTACAAAATACACTGACTCTTCTAGCTCAACTCCCAACAGACCAGTTGTCCAGCTTACAGAGTCAGGACCACACTGGCCCCAGAGTTGGCAGGCTTAAGAAAAGTGTCAAGGAGTAAATAAGCCATGGAAAATAGCTAATATCTTCATCCCAGGAGGTTCAGTTAAGGGATGGGAAACACTGGCAGAAAGAGCAGTGGAAAAATTGACACCAACTCTGCTTGTACTGTGGCTGCCTTGTGAAGGGAAAATGGGCCTTCTATTGGGTGCATGAGGAACTCGTGCTCCTGCAAGCAAAATTCCCTTTACTAGTGCAGTAAGTCAAAGAAAAGTACCACTATAAAAAAGGTAACATTTCTGCCTCTGGCAGTTTTCTTTTCATTTTAAAGACCACAATTTAGTACATCGAACTAGGTTGATATGCAGGGCAGACACAGACTATATGGAAAGGAATGTTTGGTTATGTGGCTACTCAGCATATACTCCAGGTTCTTAGTTCTCATTGAGTTTGTGCAAGATCTAAATATGGTACTAGGTCCCCACCTAATAAACAGGTTGATTTGTGCTACTTTTCAGCATTACTCAAAAACTACAGGCCGGGCGCTGTGGCTCACGCCTGTAATCCTAGCTCTTGGGAGGCCGAGGCGGGCGGATTGCTCAAGGTCAGGAGTTCAAAACCAGCCTGAGCAAGAGCGAGACCCCATCTCTACTATAAATAGAAAGAAATTAATTGGCCAACTGATATATATATAAAAAATTAGCCGGGCATGGTGGCGCATGCCTGTAGTCCCAGCTACTCGGGAGGCTGAGGCAGAAGGATCACTCAAGCCCAGGAGTTTGAGGTTGCTGTGAGCTAGACTGACGCCACGGCACTCACTCTAGCCTGGACAACAAAGTGAGACTCTGTCTCAAAAAAAAAAAAAAAAAAACTACAGCAAAAGGGCACATGAAATAGAAAGTTCCGTAATAAATAGATAAATCAGAACTAAAATGAAAATCATCTCTTTTTGCCCATATTTCTGTTCACGGTAGCTCCACTTTCTGAGTCACAGTCACCAGGACTGACACATGGAGGTGACCTTTGAGTTCTTCCTCTGTCTTTCCCTTTTCTCTTCCAGTATCAACTCAGTATCCAAGTCTTTGGCTGTTTCTCCTTAATCCCCTTTCCAAGTCCACTGCCCTCGCTCCACTTCAGACCTTCCACCTCTACTTCCTAATCTTCCTGCCCCTTGTCTCACTTCTATAATCCATCCTATGCACCACAAATGAATCTATCTTACTACTACTTAGTTATGCCTCTCCTTGCCTTACAGACACCAAGTAGCTTCCTGTTGCCTATCAGGGGAAGTTTCAGCTCCTCAGCCTATATTGATAGGTCTCTCAAGTCCTGACATATACTGCCTATGGCCCAACATAAACCTAACCCTGGGACACAGCAGATCATTTATCAGCCTATGTGCTTCCCTTTGCTGTCTTCGTACCCATTTCACTTCGTGTTCCTGTCACATAGAAAGGCCTCTTTCTCAGCTCCACTTACTGAAGTCCTAGCCTTCAAGGTCCATTGAGTGGTGTATCGTCTTCCACGAATTCATCATCACATCCCCATCTGCTCTCAATTTACAGGCTTCATTTTCTCTACGGTTCTCACATTGCTTCTTACATTTTGCTTTGCACCGTAACAATTTTGGTATGTGCTAAATGGTAAATCCTTAAGAATATGGACGAGGGTATATACCCGTTTATATTCCTATAAATTTTGACTAAACAGGTATTGAAGGTGTTTTGAATAACTGAATTTGAAAGAGGTTCAGCTGTTTTAAATAGCCTGGGTCCTTAGAAGCCTCTCTTTTTTATATTAAAATTTGGGGTTTGGGACTAAAGAATTAGATGATGGCTTGACACCTTTATTTCTACTTTTCTCTTACCTTTAAATAGTCAACAAATTGGTAATAGTACTTTAAATTGCTGTGGTCTATGATCCCAGGTGGCTAAGAATATGCTTTTTGGATCAGGCTATATTCTGGCTTGAAGTACCAGTGCGGTTCCAAGACCTGCAGTGACCTCCTCTCAACCTGCCATCCTTACCTCTCCAGGTCTCTGCTCATCTTGCTCTCCATGTTACCACTAAGGTATCAAGGGAAACTCACAGGAGTACTGAGGATGTTCATCCCTATCCACCCACATACTACATAATTTTCAAATTATGTTTGAAATTCTCTGTAGAAAGCTTTGGGTAGCTTTATCATGTCTGTTTGGCAATTAATTACTTCTACAAATATTTGGGGGCCTTTACAAGATAGCAAGAACTATAACTCAATAAGAACCCTAACTCAGAGATGCTTAACAATTATCCTTAATCAAATCGTGAGTAGCTTGTGTTGGCTGAACAAGCTTCCAAGGACATACATGAAATGACTGCAAAATGTTTTTTACATGGGTATGAGTTCAGCAGATAAGTCCGTATTTATAAATTTGGGTCTTCCCAGATTTTTTAAAAGACCTTAGCCTACTTTAGCCTTATAATGGACCCCATGAAAGCTTCACAAATCATGAGACAATGTCTACTAGGTGATAACTAGAGTGAGTTTCTGAATCTGACAGGTACAGGTAATAGGACAAACATATATGTAATTACCCTACAAAGGAGGAGGAAAGTGCCATCATGAAAATACACACAAATCAGCTTAGAGCTTCATAAGAGAGACTTGCAAGCCTTGAGGTCAAGAAGGTATCATAAAGTAGGTAGATTGGAACATGACTGGATGCACTTTGACAAAGAGGTAAATTGAGAATTCTGCCTCTGGGGGTTAGGAAAGGCTTCATGGAGGAGGGTGCAAAGGATGAGTAGTTGTGACCTGATGGATAAAGGGGAGAAACTGGTGCAGCAGACACCTGGCTGGTGGCAGTTGTGAGGACAGGCACATTCCTCTTGGCACAGGAGGATGGAGCTGGAGCAGTATGTGTGCAGGGGCAGAGCATCAGGAGGCCATACTGAAATAGGAGCAGAATGTGACACCAATAAGGAAGAGAGTGTGGAAGCTCCCAGGCGTGCTCGGGAGGCAGCAAATTGTCCAGTGGGAGATGGATATTATGGGAATCCTGGGATACGAGGCTGGAAAGGTCAATTTGAGGAGTGGAGGAGGGGGATGAAAAAACTCATTTCTCAGGACCTCAACCTTCTCAGCATTGCAGGAGGGAGAAGGCTCACCTGATCTCAGCACATCCTTTCTCACTAGTCCTCAAAGATCTGTTTCCTAAGGAGTCATGCCCAGTTCCAGACATTCTAAATGGCCTCGGGGTGACTTTTCTTCTGTAAGGTGGGGTTTGTAGGGCCAGGAGCAGTCAGCCTGCTTTTCCCATCTATGAGCTGTGTTGAGTTTGGGCTACTCAGTCTCTCTGTTATTCATATTAGAATCCCCACTGATTTGAACATAGCAGTCACTCACTGAAATATATGTTGAACCAAACTTTCAGTTACTTTTTTTTTTACTGCCTGATCTCTACCAAGAATTATAAAATATGAAACAAAAACATCAAACTCTAAGAAACCTGATTTTTTTAGGTTGATGGAATTTTCATGCCCCTTGTTTCTCTTCTAAGTAATTAAAAGGAAAGAAAGAGGAAAATTAAGAATCCCTAATATTTCTTTCTCCAGTGACTCTACTATGTTAAGAATCATGAGAGAAAGAAGTCTCAGCTTTCTCATCCTGAGATACATATTTTTATATGATAAACAGAAGTTAAAAGTATCCAAATCACCTATTTGGGAGGGGTATTATCTAATCTTGGCAGATATATGTTCTAAACTTTAATTACTTTTTCAAAAATGTAAACGTTGTCCTTAAATAAGATACCACACTTAAAAAGCTCCTACCCCCATACTCTGAGTCTACATATGGCATACAAAGATCTTTAAGCACACAGTGCTTATTTTTCAGCAATAATATCTTTTAAAGCCAGATGAACTAAAATCCTTCTAAGGGAGAATTTGATTAATTAAAAAAAAGTGACATAAATGCTTTGCAACTGTGCCACAGAACATCTGCTTGGAAGATGATGTGATTGCAGAGGTGAAAACTGTGTCTGTGCCCGTGGAGGGTAGAAAAGACAACAGGTTTCAGGGGGTGGAGAAGGCGGAATGTAGGCGGTGATAAAGAAGGGTCTCAGCTGGATGTGTTGAACCACTTTGAGCACAAATGTGAATGGAGAGAGAGAGATCAGCTGAACAGTGGGGCATCACTGTTCTGCAGATTCAACAAGAGCTGGTGTTTTCCTCTTTTCATTCTCCCAGCAGGGGCCTTCTGACCAATCTCTACTGTCTCTCCACGCCAGCCTCCTAGATTTCCAGACTGAGCAGACACATCAGGAGAGAGAGCAGTGTACTGTCACACAGTGGCAGTGGATGCAGTACTCCAAGGCCTCACCTGGCACCTGGGGCAGACCCTAGTGGCTCCACTCAGAGGCATCTGGCCACCTCCCCCAGAGTCTAGAGGGCAAGGCCACCCAATTTCACATTTCTGTCAAAGTAATTGAATTTATTCAATTATTCAAATTTAATTTTTAAATCTATGATTTCATTTATTTTTAATTGATTTCCTCTCTCTTAAAGCTTTTTAAAAAATAGATTACATTAAGGTAAATGGACCAATTTAAATACATTTTCACAAAAAGTAAAATAATCATCTTGTTTATAATTTCCCAAAGCAATACAATGTGGCCAATTTTACTTGGACACTAAAACATTGATGATGAAGCAATTTTTACAAGCAAAAATTAGCCTTATTCATCTTGAACAGAGAGAGATTTATTTTCACAGACAACTACTTCTAGTTCACACGAATGACTGGAAAATATGTACTCAAGGAAAATGAGTCATGTTGTGAGTTAATAACCAGTATCTCCTTGAGGCAGGAAGAGTGTTAGTTAGCATTAGTGTGGGTTTATAAGCTCTGAAGGTAAGGCTCCCCTTTTCATTCTATATTTAATCCCTCTGGTCTAAGACTGCTTTTAACTGCTCCTCCAAAATAGGAATCTGATCTTGCCTCTTCCTCTACCATTTCTCTCCTTCTGAAACATCCAAAATTCAGGTGTTGTCAGACATGTGTTTAACGACAACAAACAAAAACCAAAAGCAGGCCGGGCGCGGTGGCTCACGCCTGTAATCCTAGCATCTGGGAGGCCGAGGCGGGCGGATTGCTCAAGGTCAGGAGTTCAAAACCAGCCTGAGCGAGACCCCGTCTCTACCAAAAATAGAAATAAATTAATTGACCAACTAAAAATATATATACAAAAAATTAGCCGGGCATGGTGGCGCATGCCTGTAGTCCCAGCTACTCGGGAGGCTGAGGCAGTAGGATCACTGAGCCCCGGAGATTGAGGTTGCTGTGAGCCAGGCTGACGCCACGGCACTCACTCTAGCCTGGGCAACAAAGTGAGACTCTGTCTCAAAAAAAAAAAAAAAAACCAAAAGCAAAAACCACCTCCATTGCCTATTTGTCTCATAGAGTCCTAGTACCAAGTAACCACCACCCCACCGTTGACTAGTACTACTCCATGCTGCCATTGGTAGTTTGCAAAACATTTTAGTATGTGCTATTTCATAATGATTTCATTCTTTACAACATTCCTGGTGTTGTGGGGCAGCCATAGTTCTGTGTTCTCAGGGAGGTCTACTGGCTTCTTTTGACTACTGGGATACCACCTATTCAAATTCACGGATGAATGAAAAAGGGAAGAGTTGGGTGTATGACATTAGATGGCATGATTTGGCACTGATGAACTCAGCAGCAGGAGACAATGCGGGAGTCTTCCATGCAAAACATCTGTTGCATGTATCTCACTCTTGATTTTGAGAGCACATAGGATGAAGGTAAAAATAGTGGTAATAGGCTAGAAGAAAATTATAAGGTGCTCTTGAGTTCTTTAATTCTTGGGTAAAACTTTTAGGAAAAACCATGATCTAAACTGTTCACTAAAACTCAGCATTGCTCCCAAACACCTCTGCCAGCCCCTTGCTAATTCATGACCTGATATTTGGAGAAAATGTTATTCAACTTCAGAGTGACTAAGCCTAGTGATCAAATAAAGTTAAGTTTAGTACTGAGATTACGACAGAAACAATCTAAAAGCTGAGTTTCATTTTCAGCAAGATTTGGAAAGTTATAGAAGTAGGAAATGAAATTTGTTTTGAGCCACATTGCTTTTGGGACCCTTATTTCATGGCAATGAACATGAATAATCAACAGTTTCATTTTGAAACTTTTTCAAATATCAGTGTGAGAGTTGTAAATTAATGAAGGATAGAATCATAAAGATAGTTTGGAGTTTTTTTTCATAATTTTGTGAAAAGGGGGTATTTTTCACCAAAACCCACAGTTACAAAAGCAGGGTCTTGGTGAAAAATAACTCCCTTTTCACAAAATTATGAAAAAAAATAAAAACTTTATTTTGTGAGCTTATAGTTTGTAGTAGTTTGCTGGTGAAACTCAGCACAATGAAGACTTGGTGGAAGGAATATCATTAAAGATCATCTTCCAGTCCAGGAAAATGGAATTATTTAGTGACTCTATACACAGAAGAAAAACATAGCTAACTTTCTAAATAGACATATACTATTCTGGGAAGACAACCCTTGGGTTGGCAGATACAAGTAGTTTGAGATACCATTTTCCTTTTTATTAATAAATTTGTATTCTTTAATTTTGAGAGCCTTGGAACTCATTTCTTCCTCTTCCTGGGTTCCTAGACTTATTTCAAAAGTTGGTTTGGGATGGATCACTATGACCTGTCACTAAAATAGGAAATGAAAAGTAAGAGGCTGTCATTAACTTTATAGTCAGAAAATGATTTAAAAGATTTAGACAACTCTTCTGTTGAACCGAGGTCTCTATTTTTTCTTTGGGCAACACTACATTTGGTTAAAGAGATAAAGACTTAAATAAACAAATGAACAATTTGAAACCCCAGCTCTGAACAATGTTTCCCCCGTCCAGCATCAGGACATCTGGGAGGTGATGCTTGCAAGCTCCTGATTGGGCCAGACGGAGTCAGAGACTCGGCGCTGCAGAATGGGAGGAACAGTGCGTAATGAGGCACCAGTGCCCAGTGAAGAAAGGGGAAAGATGAAAAAGAATAAGAATTAGCCCCTGGTGCTGTGGAACACAGGAGACCCACAAAGGCTAATTTCAAATGGCTGGAGCGCTTACATCTTAGGGATGAACTTGCTTCTTGATGCACTTGTAACTCCCATTAATGTTAATGTTGCCAAGCCCACCGAGAAGAGAATATAGCCCGTTAGTTTGCTTTCATCACTTTACTTCCTTTTTTTTTTTTTTTTTTTTTTGGTGGGGGAAAAATCTGGTTACCTTTATGAATTAAGACAGGAACTGAAGATAATGTACAAATACATTTGGGTTGAAAAAGAAAAAGAGAATAACCCACGAGCCACAAAATCTTATACAAAGTACATATAGGACATGGCAGCTCATGGAAAGCAGGAGCAAGCATCCTCAAAGTCTGTCTATCCAATGGTCTTTCATTATAATGAGCTCAGAAAATCAGTGACATTTTCATATTTGGTACCATTCAGGCAGCACTCCCTTTCTCCAAAACATTCATGCCAGAAAACTGTTAACAATTCTCTGCTAAATATTTGGTCAATACTATTAGCATTTTTTTTTTTTTTTTTACAAAGAGGAAAATTGGGGCAGAAGATGATTAACTTGCTTTTTTTTTTAATGATCAGAATAATTTTCTTTTTCCTTTTTTGTTATTTTTGAGACAGAGTCTCATTCTGTTGACTGGGCTAGAGTGCCATTATCTCAGCACAGCTCGTAGCAACCTCAGACTCCTGGGCTCAAGCGATCCTCCTGCCTCAGCCTCCCGAGTAGCTGTGACTACAGGCATGCATCAGTGATCAGAATAATTTAATGAGAAAATGAGAAGGATTGACTTCCAGGGAGGGAGAATTCAGTGGCAACATAAAATGGAATTGAAAATGAAACTGAACAGATGTAAACTTGTAGGGTAGACCCTGTGGGATGATATGGGTGTGGATCTTTAGGAATTTTTGTTTAGTTCCATATGTGCTTTATGTCTGGGGATTCCAGTTGCAATCTTCAAGACGGTGGGTACTAGGTATAGCATGCAGTGGACATAGCCAAGGATATGGAATGTTTGTAATGGAATTATTATGGTTTCAAAATAGGCTTCTAAGCTGGGCTCTCATTGGTCTCACTAAAGCTTACTCTGGACATAGGTGGGAACTCTGAGCCTCCTTACACTGGTCTGCAATATTTTCTGTACCATAGTTCTGAATTGAGGAACACAGTTTCGAGTGATAGTTCTCACTCTTAAACCTGAACTCCTCATTCTAGAGTCAGAAGCTATCCATCTTTTATTCACTACATACATATTTTTACAAATGAAAAAAACTAAAAGAGAGATGAATAACTACATGTTTGAGCACATCATGTCTGCATTTCATACACTTATCATCATATCTGCATACTCTCAAACTGTAATCTCCACTCAGTTTTTCAGTATTTTTAACTTGATATTGCTTAATATTAAAATGAGTATATATACATACACTCATACACACATCACTGTCATAAAATAATGCAAAGTTCTACCTAAATGAAAGAGACAAGAAAACAATATAAGGCTAGACCGTAGAGTGCAGAGTCACATGTCCATTATATAAAGTGAACCTATCGATCCAAAGAATGTTAGAAATAGCCTATTCCATGCCATTGAGATCATATGAAATGTTCAATTTTTCTACATCTCTTGAGATTCTTCAAATCATTAGGGAGTTAATCATTAAATATCCATAATAATCTTATTAGAGGTATAACTGACAGAGAATAAACTGCATATATTTAAAGTATCCAATTTAATAGGTTCTGACCTATTTATGTACACAATCAAGATAACAAGCAAAAGTCTCCCCCAGAAGCCTCCTCATGCCCCTTTGTAAGACTGTATATCTCTCTTGACCACTCACTGTCTTCCCCAGGCTACTACTGATCCACTTTCTGTCATGACACAGTAATTTATATTTCCTAGAATTATCCATATATGGAATCATAATATATACTCTTATTTTTTTGATCTAGTTTATTTCACCAAGTGTAATCATTTTGAGATTCATTTATATTATAACATATATAAAAAGTTTATTCCTTCCCATTGCTAAGTAGTTGTATCTTATTTTATGGATATACCACACTCACCCAGTGATGGACATTTAGGTTATTTCCAGTTTTTGACTATTACATAAAGCTGCTATGAACACATGTGCAAATCTTTGTGTAGACATATGCTTTCATTTCTCTTACATAAGCACATCAGAGTAGAATGGCTGGGTCATATAGTGTGTATGTGTTTAACTTTTAAAGAAACTACTAAACTATTTTTCCAAAGAGGTTGTATCATTTTACCTAACAGTGTATGAGCATTCTAGTCCTACCATATCCTGGGTAATATTCAGCCATTCTAATAGGTATGCAGTAAAATCTCGTTGTAGTTTTAATTTGAATTTTCCTAATGAAATGCTATAGAATATCTTTTATGGGCTTTATTGATATCTATATATCTTCATTGATGAAATGGATGTTCCAATATTTTACCCATTTTTAATTGGGTTGTTTTCTTATTACTTAGTTGTGAGAGTTCTTTACATATTTAGGATATGTCTTTTATCAGCTATGTGATTTACAGATATTTCCTTCTAGTCTGTGGCTTGTTATTCACTCACAGACTTTTGAACAGTTTTTAATTTTAATGTTGTCCAATTCATATGGTGTCATATTTAAGATATCTTTGCCTAACCCAAGGTTACAAAAGATTTCTCATGTTTTCTTCTAGGAGCTTTATAGATTTAGGTTTTACAGTTATGTGTATGATCTTTGAGTTAATATTTTTATATGGTGAGAAGTATAAATCAAAGGTTTTTTGCATATGAATGAATATGTCATTACTCTAATACTACTTGTTGAAAAGACTATTTCTTTTCCTCCACAGAATTACTTTTGCATTTTGGTTGAAAGTCAGTTGTCTGTAAATGTGTGGGTCTGCTCCACTGATAAACCTGTTTAATATTATGCCAACATTACACTGTCTTGATTATTGTAGATATATAATCATTCTTTTTTTCTTTTTTCAATTTATATTTCTATAGATTTAGATTTAGGGGTATAAGTGGTTTTTGTTACATGGATGAATTGTATAGTGGTAATGTCTGACTATTGTAATTCTTGAAATTAGTGTCAGTCCTCCAACTTTGTTTTTCCTTTTTAAAGTTGTTTTGGCTATGCTAGATACTTGCATGTCCCAATGAATTTTAGAATCAGTTTGTCATTTTGTGCAAAAAAGTCTACTGGAATTTTGGTTGGAATTGTATTGAATCTAGAGATTAATTTGGGGAGAAATAACACTTAACATTACTCACAGTAACCTCAAACTCCTGGGCTCAAGCAATCCTTTTGCCTCAGCCCCCCGAGTAGCTGGGACTACAGGCATGCGCCACCATGCCTGGCTAATTTTTTCTATATATTTTTAGTTGTCCAGCTAATTTTTTTCTATTTTTAGTAAAGATGGGGTCTCGCTCTTGCTCAGGCTGGTCTTGAACTCTTGAGCTCAAACGATCTTCCTGCCTTGGCCTCCCAGAGTGCTAGGATAACAGGCGTGAGCTACCGCGCCCGGCCTACTCAGTCTTCTGACCTAGAAAAATAGTGTATATTTCTCCAGTTATTTAGATCTTCTTTAATTTCTCTTAGCAGTGTTTTACAGTTTTAAATGTACAGGTCTTTCACATTTTTGTCAGATTTATCCCTAGGTACTTAAGAACTAAGAATGTTACTGTAAATGCTATTATAAGCTAAATGGTATTAAAATATTAATTTCAACTTCTGATTGTTACATATATAGGAATATAGAAATACAATTGATGTTTATATGTTGACCTTGTATCCTGCAATCTTGCTAAATTCACTGATTAGTTTTAGTTGTCTTTTGTAGATTCAATCAATTTTCTATGTAGATAATCATACTGCTAAGTGAATAAAAACAGTTTTACTTCTTTTTAAATCTCAATGCCTTTTATTTTCCTTGCTTTATGCACTGGCTAGAAGCTCTAGGATAATGTGAAAGGGGTGAGAACAGATATCCCTGTCTTTTTTGTTTTTTACATGGGGGGAAACATTCAGTTTTTCACCATTAAATATGATATTAGTTATAGGTTTTGTACAAATGTCCCTTACCAACTTGAGGAAGTTTTATTTTCTTCCTACTTAGCTGAGAGTTTTACTGGTCTTCTCAAAGAACAAGTTTTTTGGTTCATTGTTTTTCTCTATTAGTTTCTATTTTATTGATCTCCACTTTGATCTTCATTATTTCCATTCTTTTGCTTATTTTGTATTTGATTTGTTGTTCCTTTTCTAGCTTCTCAAGAGAGAAGCTAGTGTCATTAATTTGAGATATTTATTTTTTTCTAATATAGGCGTTTAGTGCTATAAATTTTCCCTTAACTACTGCTTTAGTGATATACTACAAATGCTGATATATTTTATTTTCATTTTTATTTCATTCATAATACATTTTAATTTACCTTTTGATGTTTTTGAACCATGAGTAATTTTGTGTGATTTCGTTTCCAAATATTTGAGGCTCTTCTAGAATGATTTTCTGCCATGATTTCTAATTTAAATCCCTTGTAATTAGAGAATATACTTTGTATGACTTAAATCTTTTAAAATTTATTGACATATTTTATGGCTCAGAATATGGTTTATTTTGGTAAATGTTTTATATGCACTTAAAAAGAATGTGTACTCTGTTATTGTTAGATGGAGGTTTTCTATTTTTGTTTTTTAAATTTAATCATTCTTAATTTTTAATTTTTAAAACAGAGTCTCATTCTGTTGTTCTGGCTAGAGTGCAGTGGCACAAGCTAGCTCACTGCAACCTCCAACTCCTGGGCTCAAGCAATCCTCCTGTCTCAGCCTCCCGAGTAAATTTTCCCTTGACTACAGGTGCACATCACTGCACCAGGCTAATTTTTTTTCTATTTTTAGTAGAGATGAATTATTGCTCTTGTTCAGGCTGGTCTTGAACCTTGGTCTCCCACAGTGCTAGGCTTATAGGAGTGAATCACTGAGCCAAGATTGTTTTTGTTTTTAGTAAATGTCAGGTCAAATTGGTTGACAGTGTTGTTCGAAGATTCTGTATCTTTACTGGTTTTCTCTATGAGAAGGAAGTATCAAAATCGCCAACTATAGCTGTGGATTTGTTTATTTCTGCTTGTAGATTTATCAGTACTGTTTTATATATTTTGAAGCTTTATAATTAAGTATATAAATATTTGTACATCCTCTTATGAAATAATCCCTTTTTCATTATGAAATGACCTTCTTTATGCATGGTTATATTCTTTGCTCTGACATCTCCTTTGTCTCATATTAACATAGTCACTTTCTTTTATTAATGGTAACATGGCTTTTTCCATATTTTTACTTTAAACCTATTTTGTCTTTATATTACTATTTGAAGTTTGTCTTGTAAGCCACATATTAAATACAACTGGGTCTTGCTTTTTTATACAGTCTGACAATCTCTGCTATTTGACATTTAAATTTAGACTACTTACATTTAATATGATTATTTATAGGCTTAGGTTTAAATCTACCATCTTGCTGTTTGTTTTCTATTTGTCACTTGTTTTTTGTTTCCTACTCTTCTTTTTCTGCCTTCCTTTGGATTAACTCAGTTTTTTTATGATACTATTTTATCTCCTTTGTTGGTTTATTAGCTATAACTCTTTGTTTTGTAATTTTATTTTGTTATTTTTTTTTTTTTTTTTTGAGACAGAGTCTCGCTTTGTTGTCCAGGCTAGAGTGAGTGCCGTGGCGTCAGCCTAGCTCACAGCAACCTCAAACTCCTGGGCTCAAGCGATCCTTCTGCCTCAGCCTCCCGAGTAGCTGGGACTACAGGCATGCGCCACCATGCCCGGCTAATTTTTTATATATATATCAGTTGGCCAATTAATTTCTTTCTATTTATAGTAGAGATGGGGTCTCGCTCTTGCTCAGGCTGGTTTTGAACTCCTGACCTTGAGCAATCCGCCCGCCTCGGCCTCCCAGAGAGCTAGGATTACAGGTGTGAGCCACCGCGCCCGGCCTATTTTGTTATTTTTGTAGTTGTTTTGGGGCTTATAATACACATCTTTAACTTATCACAATCTGCCTTCAAGTGACAGTATACCAGTTCACATAAGAGTCTTATCATAGTATGCTTCTTTTGTCCTCTCCTGAACCTTGTGCAAGCTTCATCACGCACTTTACTTTCATATATGTTATAAATCCCACAGTATGTTCCCATTATTTTTGTTCAGCCTATTATCTTTTAAAGAGTTTTACATATTAAAAAAACAATTTTAAATATATTTTCTCATGTTGCCATTTCTGGCACTCTTCATTCTTTTGTGAATATTTACATCTGGTATTATTTTATTTGGTTTCAAATTTTAGATTGACAGCTTTTTTTTCTTTCAGTATTTTAAAGATGTTTCACAGCTTCCAGTGAGAAATCTGCTGTCATCCTTATCTTTGTTCCCCTGTGTGGAAGGTATCCTTTTTTCCTCTGGCTGCTCTTTCTCTGGATGTTTTCTCTTTTTCACTGGTTTTGAGCAACTTCATTATAATATGTCATGTGTAGTTTTCTTTGTATTTTTGTGCTTGAGGTTCATTGAGCTTCTTGGATTTGTAGTTTTCATCAAATCTGGAACATTTTCAGTCATTATTTCCTTAAATATTTTTTCCATTCTCCCTTCTCTCCTCTCCTTAAGATTAGCCTACTTGAAGTTTTCCCCCTGCTTACTGATGCTCTGTTCAGTTTTAAAATCTACTTTTCTCTGTGTGTTTCATTTTGCATAGTTTCTATTGATATGTTTTCAGATTACTAATATTTTTTTTTACAATGTCTAGGTTACTATTAATCCCATCCACATTGCAGTTTTCATCTGTATAAGTTAGATTTGGGTATCTTTTACATCTTCCATGTCTCTATTTAACTTTTTAACATATGGAATATAGTAATAACAAGTTTGATGTCCTTGTCTTCTAATTCTAACACTTGTGTTAGTTCTGAGAAGTTTTGACTAATTGATTTATCTCTTCATTATAGACCACATTTTCCTGCTTCTTTCCATATCTGGGCTTTTGATTAGATGTAAAATTGTGAATTTTACATTGTTGGGTCATGGGTCTTGTGATTCTATAAAATATTATTGAGATTTGTTCTGTGATACAGTTATGATACTTAGAAATAGTTCGATCCCTTTGGGTCCTGCTTTTCAGATTTGTTTGGTGGGACTGGAGCAGTGCTCAGACTAGGGCTAATCATTCCCCACTACTTAATCAACACCTGTTGAATAAGTGGTATCTGTTGTCTATTAGCAGGGATAGAAGGTCTGATACTTTTGTCCACTGTAACTTAGTATATATCTGAGACATCAAGGAAAACATACCATGGTTAAACACTAGATGGAACAAAGCTTACTCACACAGAGAAGAGACAGAGCAAGGTCAGCTTCCATAGTAGGTGTTGGTCTTCCTGCTATAGCACAAGAGGGGTGCATGGAGGACAACTGCTGGGAGGGACCCACTAACCATGGGGGGCTGAGTAAAGCACTGTTCCCTTCAGTGCTCGAATGTGTTGTGTTTTCTTTGGCAACTCTGATACTAAGATGCAGTGGGCAGAAGTGCTTGGACTTCTACTCCTGCTAATGGGCAAGAGTTGCAACTTGCTTGACAAGACCCTTCTGTATACTCCAATACTCTATGAATCTTAATGATTCCCAGTCTGGCTAGTGGGAACAGGCACTGTTTTCAGCCCCATTTGAGTGCTGGGCACTGTACCTCTCATCCTCTCAGATGATTCTTCTCCCAGCCTTGCCTGCTTTTTTCACATTTATACACTGACTAGTGCTCTGCTAAATGCTTAAGGGAAACCCTCTGCAAATTTCTAGAGTTCTCTTTCCATGCAGCTCTCATCTCTGGTTCTCTGTCCCTTGAATTCTGGCCATCTAGGCCCCCCACACTCTCAGCTCTGTTTTCTCAACTTGGGGAGTCCTCTAGGCTCTGCCAGGGACTTGCTCTCTAAAAGGTAGAAATGTTATATGGCTCACTTTTGTTTCTTGTCTCTTAGGGATCACCATCCTTCATTGCCTGATCTATAGTTTAAGTCACATACAAGTATAGTCTTAGATACCAAATCAAAGGCATCTTCTCTGGGACTAGCTGAAAATGTGTGCTAATATACTGCAACTTTTCTTAAAAGTAACTTTAACTTAATATTTTCTTTTAAAAAATTCATATTTTGATCATTATAGATATCTTGGAAATAACTTGGAAATCAGGTTTCAATATCTTTTGTCTCTTTTCTGATTTTTTAGGTGGGAAGGTAAACAGACCCTATTATTCTTGTCTAAAGGAAGAAGTCCTCATGCTTACTTTCAATGTGAGGGGATCAAACTTTCCTTTTATTTAAGAGAAAATTTGCTTCTAAAAGATATCTGTAATGATCAAAATATGAATTTTTTTAAAGAAAATATTAAGTTAAAGTTACTTTTAAGAAAAGTTGCAGTATATTAGCACACATTTTCAGCTAGTCCCAGAGAAGATGCCTTTGATTTGGTATCTAAGACTATACTTGTATGTGACTTAAACAAATCAATCCATGTGATAACTGTCCTTGAGAGCTCTGAATGTTTTTATTTCCTTAATCAAATTTGGGAGGTCAAATTAAATGTGATCTCCAACTCCAAGCTGGTTTTTTAGTTTGAAATAATCCTGGGACCATCTCTGTCCTCTTTTGGTTTTAAAGTTGAAGGAAGAAATGGTTTGCCAAAAATACATGACAATTCACCTTGCAAAGCTGAATCCTGAGCCATGGAAACTAACACTGAATCAAGAGGTATGTTCAGAATTGCATTCATCAAACTAAGGCTGGATTTGCCAACCCGGGGCACTGCCCAATTGTCATTTCCAGGAAAATGATATGCGAAAATACTTTGAAGAGGGAAAATAATTATCCTCCCTCAACCACTTCAAAGGTAGTCCCAGAAAATGAAAAGGAATCCATTTCTCCTGACTTCAGGACCATATTATCAACTGTGAACTTGTTTTACAACATAAATTCAGAGCGGGTAGTCTGTTTCTCTGAACCAAATCTACACAGTGAGGAAAGAAGGCATTTACCTCTCTCTTTGGGTGCCAGCCAGTGGGGTCAGGAGAAGTGCTGTGTGGGGGAGCAGCACAGTGTGTGCCTTTCTTCTTCCACTGCTCCTCTGTTAGAACCTACTGCAAAAGCCAGCACTTACCCTAGAATGCAGTGCCCATGGCCTCACTTCACCCACCCCTCAAAGTCCAGTTAAAGCCTACCTCTGCCCATGAAGCCTTTCTCAGACAGATCAGCCTTCAGTGTTCTTTTCCTACCCTGTTTAAGAGTTTATATGGTCCAACTCTAAATTGTATCTTTTGGTGTTTAATCTTACACTATTTGGAATTGTCATTTCTTTGCTTATATTTATTGTCTTATTAGGGACTTGTGAGCTACTCTGAGGAGAGAGAATATGGATTATTTTTCTTTGTATTTGTCGTACCTGATAAGGTAGTCACCACTTCCTCTGTCATTGTTAGCCAGTAATTATTTATGTAACTATGGGCAAGCCAATTAAACTCTCTTTAGTGCTTAAATCTATACAATCTGGGGGTCACATCAGCTGCTCTATGTGGTTATTTATGACACAAAAATTTTCAATGCTATTTATTCTATGTAAAATCCAATTCATTCTGTTTACATTTGTTGATCCCAAATCTGTGCCAGGCACCGATGATAGATGCTGTATAAACAATGATGACGAAGACTTACTTGAGTGGGAGAAAATTGGTTAAGGGACAGAAAAATGTGGATCTACAACAATTCAGCACAGGTGGGTAAAATGCATCAAGGGAATATTTAATCAGATTTTAAGCAGACTTATAGACTCCACTGGCAATTTGACCCAACCAGTTACACTGGGGGAGTGGGGTTTAATTTGGTTATTTAACAAGAATGGTCGTAAAGTCAGGTAATGGTATTAGTCAAACACTTCTTTTAAAGATTTAATATTTAGTTATTCTGTAGATAATATAACTCTCCATAGAAGAAATGTTTGCATGAAAATTTTCAGAATGGAGCTTTTAATCACAGAAAAAGGAACACAAACATCCAGATTTTTCTCTGTAAAAATATCTAGGAGGAGATTATTACAGTATTTAGAGGAACTCTCTATTTCCTGGGCTGGGTGCCACAGGAGGACAGGACCTTACAGGGTAATGGACCTTATTACTTAACCTTTCTAAAATCTATCAGTATCCAGACAGTCCAGATTACCTCAATGTTATCAACACATTTCTCATGGACTCTGAATTATGTTTTTCAATATCCATCTCTCTTCAATGGCTAACAAAGGGCCTTCTTATGTTGTCCCTCTGTCCTTTATGAGTTCCATGAATAACTAATTAACCTCCCCTACAAAAGTCAGTATGAAAACAGAAGTACGCCTCTGTGAATGAGCTTCCCAGATCCAAGTCAAGATCTCCTGAGCAAGCTCCACGAAGCTTCCTCTCCCCTCACAGAGTTCTCTCCAGAATTAAATGCTTATTGACTTCACGCTAATATCCATTTAGTAATCTGCCGTTTTTGTTTGTTTTAATATAGCACTCAGTTTTACAGTAGTAGGGAATTATGCAGTTTAGAAGTATGAATATTAAAAAAGGATTTAATTAAATCTGTTGCCTGAAACCTCTGTCTAAAGCTATAATGACAAATTTAGTCCATATTTATTATGGTGCACAGGGGACCTTAACCAGATCATTAGTTTATATGCCTTACTCAGTAGTGAAGTTCTAAAACTTTACATTTTGCATATTATTACATTATTCATTTTTCCAACTAGGCATAAAATACGACTTCCCATGAGTACAATACCTAATTCTTCAAAATATACAAAGATAGCAATAAAATGATTAAATTACAACTCTTACATCTGTTCTTCTTGTCTGATTATAAATTAAAATGTTTTAAAACAGGAGAAAACAATTCAGGTAACAAATGGATTGAAACGGTTCAACTTCTCATAGGTTTGGGAGCAAATAAATACAGACACATAAACATAATGGACAGATACACAGACGTGAAAATATGGAGATGTGCCCACTTAAGACTAGGTTTATTCTCACTTTCCATAGCTTCTAGTGCCTGCTAAAAACATGAACCTAATAAGAAACTGCAATAAGTTACATGCACTCTCTTCTGCTGATGACATAAAGTTTGAACTAGCCAATGGAGGTGCCAAAGTCTGAGAAATAACTGAATGAAATTGCAGTGTATATAAAATACCCTTTGTTTTAAAGCCAAACTATAAAATGTTATGTCTGCCAGGAGGAAAATATTTAATGCCATTCTAATCCATTAGCTATCATTGCAAAATGCTGCCTTGTGTTTTCTTTAACAGTCACACATTAACTCATGGTTAATTTAATCATGGAAATAGGCACGGGCAAAAGACATCCTGAAAGCATTTTTGATGTAATCTGTGATGTCATCACCCACAAAACACAAACATGAAAACTCCTATGAACTGTAACCTATGTAGCCTTCAACCTGAAGTTCATGTGTGATAAAGTCCCAGCATCAAAAAATGTATAAAGTTTTTTTTTTTTTTTAAGAAGAAGTAGCCTAAAATATGCAACTCCATAATTTTGGAATTCATTTTGTAGAGGTCAGTGTGAATATGGCCAACTTGAATTAGCAGTGTTTTCTTCAAAGCCTATTGTTTGTTTTGAGAGATTTTACTTTGATTGTAAAGCATTAGTTTTTAGGTGCTTGATCAGATGAAAATAGCATGTTGACCTGTTAAAACTGTTCACACCACACACACACACACACACACACACACACACACACACACTACTATTATATGAAAGCAAAAATATTAGTCACAAAGTCAAAGAAACAAAGACATACTTAGTAGGGTGACAACTCCAGTTTTTGAGGTCATGGTTGAAAGACCGAGTTGGAGAGTTCTGGGCATGACGGGAATACTAGAATGTCAGCATTAGTTCTTCTTTGGCAAAGGCAACTAGGATTAGGAAGTGGGTCAGGGTAAAGATGAAGATGAAGATGAACACGTTAGCCTCACAGGAAGATTGCTGCGAGAGAAGGGAGAATGTCTCCTACTGAGATCAATAGCGATAACTCACTTTTCAAGAGAAAGGACTTAAGATCAAACAGCAAATCACAGCATCTGAGTGAACCCAATCTCTAGTGTGTCTTAAATTGGGAAGTATTTTTTTAATCTTCAGAGACTGCAATAGAATTAAGAGAAACTAACTTTCAGTATTTAGGCAAAGTTTCTAGGCAACTTTGCAGGAAGCATAGGTATATTTTTTAAAATGAAGAGTTGTATGGATTTTCAGATAGGCATTAACAAAATAAAACTTGAAGATAAGTAAGGAAGTAATTATTTAGTCCCTCTTCTTCTAAATACCGTGTTTCCCCGAAAATAAGACCTACCCATAAAATAAGCCCTGGCAAGATTTCTAAGCATTTGTGTAATATAAGCCCTAACCTGAAAATAAGACCTAGTGATGGGCGTGGCTACACAGCGCATCTGCACAACAAGACAAGCAGCCCTTCTCATCTGCCCCATGAGAGCTCTATTGCTCGACATAAGAGATTGGGTTCTAAAGGAAATAGAGTTGCAAGAAATTCAGGATGGAATTCGGGGTTTGGAGAGTTATGATGATATTCCAGAAGAAGACGACTTAACTATTTTGAATAAATATAGATTGTTGTACCACAATTAAAAATAATAACACATCCCCTGAAAATAAGCCCTAGGGTGTCTTCTTGAGGAAAAATAAATATAAGACCCTGTCTTATTTTCGGGGAAACATGGTAGTTCTACATGAAAAACTCTTACTCAAGTCAGTTATGAATCTACCCTTTCAAAGAACAGATGCTTTTGAGTCTTCTCAGATGACCACCAGTGGGTAAAAAGACCAGTGCTTGCCAGCTCAGCTGAAACGTGCGGCTGGGATACTTCCACTCCCTGTGCCTACACACAACTTTCGGATTCGCAAGCAACTGCTTCCCTCCTAAAGTGGAGTTAATAAGATAGGGTTTGCTCATTTTGTGATTATTTTTCCACAGGTATATGCATGAGGAGAGTCAACATGACAATCCAGAGCTCCTTACTGTTCTTGAATCAACTGAGTTTTCTCCAAATGGAGATGCCATGAAACATTTTTAGTTTTCTTCTCTCATGAATGGATGTATTTACTTTAGATGAAAATTACTCTTTATGTTCTCATGACATATGCCTTCAAGAAAAATTTTATGGTGATATCACAGAGCTTTTTTTTTCCTTTTTTTTTTATGACGGCTTCAACTGCAAACTGAAACACATGAAATGAACAGTCATACAGGCTTAAATGATTCAAACCTTTCCCAGTTGCAACTGAGTATCGGGGAGCTACAGTGATACGATGATTGAACTCACTGCTATGAAAACAGCTCACTGCTGATAATGGGAATAAGAGTTATTCCTAAAGTTATTTCTAAGTGTTATTCCTAAAGAAAGAGTGAAGGGGAAGAGAGAGAGAGGGCGAGAGAGGACAAAAGGGGTTGGGGGAGAGACTGACTGAGACCCGTTTGGAGTAAGTGAAAGTGATAGCTTTCGAAAGGAATATACTTTGGTTTGGTTTAGTCAAATGGCCCTATTTCAAGACCACCTTTGATTTACATAATCTGCAGAAATCCAGTCCCACCCCCCAGTCTGCAGGGAACAACATGCTACCAGTGCAACTTTGGCTTCATTACAGGATGTCCCTGGATAAATAAAATCTAGATCTGGCCTCTGTCCACTGCTGTTCTAAATGAGCCCAGCCAGCCTGGCCCATGTTTTTTCATTTCATTTTCTGGAGCCAAATGACTACCATCTGCTGTCACGAAGCTGTCACACAATCAGTAATGGAAGATTTCTAAGGAATATAATAGCTGAAGAATGAATATATGACAGTCCAGCTACTATCTAGCAGGCAGAGAACAGCAACCCATTTGAAAAGAAGCAGCAGTGGTGTTCTCCCACTTCTCAGCAAGTGCATTGTAATACAAATCTTTATTTGGACTCAAGATGTTGACAGGTCAATTGAACAGAATAAGTCTAGTTTATGATGCAGTTGTCAGAACTGGTTAAAGCAGGAGTCTGTTTACCGACGTTCCGAGATATTCCAACAATTTTTCTTGCAAACCAGCACCTTGAGGTTAATTACTTTACCAATTTGAGTAAATGGCAAGCCATATTCCCATCTGTCTCCATTAGTTCCCCACTATTTCTCAATTTATGATGACTGGGGTCAAGGCTGTGATACAAAAGAAGAAGTAATAAAGCATGAATGGAGTAATTTTCTGTTTATACAAATGTGGTAGCCACAGCATAAATAAGGCAAAGACATTTTGAACATGCATATTCTTAGCTTTGAAACCTCTGGATGCTAACTATATTTATAGTAAATGTGTCTCCTAATTTGTAAGTGTAAAACAAATACAAGTGACAAACTGCACTTTCCATATTTATGGGCTGCAAGCTAAACTCTGATATCACAAGCAGCAGGCCTTTGCTTGGTCTTGCAGTAGAAGGCAGTCATTAAAAGATTCTGAAAGGCCTGAAAGAGTTCATATCTCTTAAGCTTCATTGTTCACCAAGCAAGCTCTTTGGGACAGAAAGAAATGTCAGACTTCTATGTTGGTACCAACATATGGTATTAATGAATCTTTTACATTTGGGATAAACATTTCTTGCTAGCTAACATAGCATTCAATGTCAGAATCCTTTAAAAAATCTCTTTAGAAGTGGAACTGACTAATAAATTTAAGTATCAACATTTTCTTTCTTTTTCTTTTTCATTCCTTCCTCCCTCTTTTCCTCCTTTATTTCTTCCCCTTTTTTGTTTCTCTCTCCTATTCTAATCATTATCAAATCATAAAATAGATTTAAAATTTTATGTGCATATGTTCTCATCTATGTCATAAATATATAATATACTTTAACTTTGAATTTCACAGCATCTTATTTCAGTATTCAAAACAATTGGTAGTTTTTAGAAGCCCTTAATATATAATTTAAGAAGAAATCACAGCCAATTTCTCCAGTTTATTAATGGATATGGCAGATTGATATGTTTTTACCTAATCTGCTTTTCTCAAACACTAGCAGTTAAAAAAAAAGAGGCAGAGAAGATAAATTTTTGGCCACTTGCCACAAATGGTCAAAGTGATCATTAATTAAGTACTACAATAAAAGAGATTTTATAGCAAATGAGGCATAAAACACATATTTTACAATAAAGGATTCAAAACAGAATGGAAGCAAAACTACTGCCCATGATCACTGTGAAGTTCTAAACTCATTGTCACCGGTCAGGTGTAGGCCCAGAGAAAATCAGCTTTGACAAAGACATTGGAGGCAGGTCTACATTTTGACTTCTAATGGGCCACATAATGTAATATTTCTTCTTGCCCTGCAGATGGAATCTGAGGCAAATGGCATGGTTTCCTTGCTCCACCTTTCCGTCCAGAATCTAAGTCCTTTCTCTTACAGCGTTCAGAAGGCCTCTGTGTGTCTCCTCTCGCTCACTGTGACCTCTTCCTCCCCCTCTCACCCCCGAAACACCAGCTGCTCCTACGTGGGGAACAAAGAGAAGGCTTCAGACCATTTGGAACAGCTTTTACCCTTTAATGAGATGAAGATGATGATTAAAATGTTTTACAGAGCAGGGGTCCTTGGGGAAGAGATTACAACTATGCTAAAAAGCCTCCAACTCTCTCTGGACTGCCAGTCCTCCCGTGAAGGTGAGGCCCATCCTTATTGGGGCTCTCTGGGGTTAGAGTCCTAAAGAGGGTCCGTGCTTCCTCCTAGGTGTGGCAGGAGGCTGGCAAGGTAGATTCTGGACCTGGAGTCCCTCACATCCCAGGAGAAGAAAAGTGGGGAGTGAGGGAACACAGGAGAGATATGCAGACGATCCTTACATCATTTGTGGGAAGACTTAAGGGTAATGAATATGTGGAAGAACCTGATTCTAAGACCCTCTTTTAAAAAGATTTAAGAGTACATAAAGTGATCCATCCATTCAACCTACGTACAGCTGGTCCTCCATATTCATAGGCTCTGCATCCATGAATTCAACCAACTAAGATTAAAAGAAAATATTTGAAAAAAAAATACAATAAAAATAATATAAATAAACAATATAGTATAACAACTATCTACATAGCTTTGTACATTGTATTAGATATAACAAGTTATGTAGAGATGATTTAAAGTATAAAGAAGAATGTGCAAAGGTTATATGCAAATATTATGCCATTTTATATAAGCGACTTGAGCATCCAATAATTTTAGTATCTTAAGGGGTCCTGGAATCAATCCCCTATGAACATGGAGGGATGACTGTTTTTTTTTTTTTTTTCTTAGCTCTGATTAGATGTCAAAAGTGTATCATTCAGAGATAAAAGCTAGATTCTTGCTCTTGAAGATACCCTAGTTTAGGGACAAAAATCACACAAACTTACGAGATAATGAACCATTATTATGTGGTGTGATGACCCTTAAGAGGGAGGTATGCATAGGATGCTCATGACTGGGGCACCTGAGTCAGATTTGAGACACCCATGGGGTGGGACCAACCTGCTAGGCAACATCTCTATATACAAATACTCTCAGGTTGCCTAATATTCTGCTGCATCGATGGACAAGTATCCCTTTTAAGTTGTAAAAACTCTTAGGAAGAGTAAAAGAAAGAACTGGTAGTCATTTGTCTTTTCATGTGATTTAATTTAAACACGATGCTTTCTTAGATCTTAGACTAGAATATGAAAGTTAGAAGAAACCTTAGAGAAGCCATTTAGTCCAAATCCCTCACTGTATTGAAGAGGAGGCTTGGGAAATTTGAGGACTTATTAGGACTCCTGCTAGCCCTGGCCCACTGCAGAAGAATGGACTCAGGCTGGCACCTGCTGTCTCCCCAAAATGTGCGTTGGTAGATGGCAGAAGCAAGGCTCTGTACATTCAACTAAAGATTTTGGGGGCCTTATATTTTCTATCCACTGGTAGTATTGTATAGTGCTTTTTCTGTCTTTCATTTAAAAACATGTGCTCAGCATTTTCCATGTTTCATATACCACGATAGGTGCTCTAGGTCCATAAAAGATGGAAAATAACCAGTAGAAGCAAAGAGAAAAGGCTTTGGAGCCCATCACTGCCATTTAATAACCATGAGACTTTGGGTAAACCTTATCTTTCTCAGCTCCATCATGGAGTTAATAACCCTTTGAATGGCCGAAAAAACTAGAGATGATATGTTAATATAAGTGAAATGTCTAGTACCATGCCTGATATGCAGCAATCACTTAATAAATGATGGATGGTACCATTTAATTTGCTCTCTGTGGAGCAGACAGTGTGGGCTATGACCAATCCATGTGCCAAGCCCACTACTATAGATGAGGAATGCAAGAAGGAAATCACCACAAGTTTTATCTTCTATAAGCTGTGTCTGAAGCATTGTGGGAACTCAGAAGACTGAGGAACAAACTTTCCCTGGGTACGTCTGCAGAATTTTCACAGGGCTGAGTTATTGCAGAATACATAGTGATTTGCTGGAAAAAGTAAGAAAATAAGATTTGATGCAGAAATTCTAGTATTTGTAAAATGTGGAGATTTGAAAGATCATGGCCAATTTGGCCCAAACCAGCATCTCTGTTTTATTTGCTACTCAAAACATCCTTAAAGGATTATTAGATTCTCAAACAAGATTGCTTAGCTTGGCATTTAAGACTCCCCAGTCCATTGGCTTGAATGCATTTCCTGACTTATCTCTACCCAAATTCTTACTTATTTCATTAATTTGCTGTCCCCCCAAATACCCTATCTCCATCTCTAGAATTTGGGTGTCCTTCTGCCAGCCCATCCCAATCGTACTCATTCGTCATAGTCTGGTCAAATCCCACCTCTCCCTCCCCTGCACTCCTGAAGCACTGAGTCATCCAGCACTCAATCACATGTGGCTCTGCATCGCCTCTTAAATTTTAATGTCTCCGTGTCTTGTTTCTCCAATTATGTTTTCAGCTTCTCAAGGTCAGGGACCAACCACATTTTAAACTTCTTCAGATTACTTTTAGCAACTTTCAAGGGTCTTTTAAATATCTATGTAACTGATGACTATACCTGATTTTCAATGTGATAAAGTTGGTTTCTCTTTGTTTTGGGGGGAAAAATATTGCAGGGAGAAAAATACAGAAGATAATTTTTCTAGGGGTCAATGGTGTAGGCCACCCACTCCAAGAAGAAGCCACTGATCTAATCCATATGAGATATGGGGTGAACTCGTTATGTTAATGCCATTTAAATGCACATATTTCTGATCTCCCAGAGGTCAGCCAGCAAGCTGTCACTTTCCTCTCTATGTGAAAACTAGCATGAGGTCTGCTCCACATACCTCACAGCAACAAAACACACTGTGCCAGGGTAAGAGTGTCTGGGGAGTAAGAGATTCTCAAGACACGTGGTAACTTCATCATGTGCAGATATCATATACTCTGAGCCAGTCCAGAGGTTGTTCTTTCTCTACTTGTGATTTTCTCCCTTTGGACAGTCACATATTTCCAATTTAAAGGGTATGTCATACACTTTCCCCAAGAAGAAACTATGAGGATAACAGGCTAAGATTGAGAGCTTTGTGCTCAGGTAAACACAAAGGTAAAATTTGGGGGATATACCTAACCAAATGTGGTAGATGGAACATTTCCTACACGTGGTATCTATGAGTATTAAACTGTGAGAATAAACTGAGATTAGACTTAATCTCAGTTAGATTAGACCTTTCAAGACACTGAAAGGACCAGAACACTACCTAAGGTCTAAAGTACTTTTTGGGAATTCTGCTCTGCTTTTGCTCATTTTAGGGGTTTTGCAATAGTCAACTGCCTTGGGAGATGGATGCAGAGCTTTTACCACCCACATCCTGACAGAATCCTGTGCTGCCCAAGTCAAACAGTCCCTGCTGAGAACTTGGCTTTTCCACTCTCTGGTCCAACCAACCGGGGATGGATTAGTATAAATGTTTGTATACAGCTCCTCCAGGTTAGGCCCACAAGTCAAAGAGTCATCATGAAAACTGGCAGCCAGTTTTTTATTAAGTCACTTTAAAGCATAGAGCAAAGTAGAGTGGGGTGCTTGTGAGGGGTAACAAGTAAAGCTGGCCCTGTGGTCCCATACAGATAAGGACAGCTGACAAGGGCAGATAAGTTCTCATTAAAGTAAAGGCAGAGATGAAGGAGAGATGCTCCTCAGGAAGCTGTGCCTATGCTTAAGAAATAGAGAAAATCAAGTCATTATGTTCTTAAGAAGCCCTTCCCAGCATAAGGTGTGGTGGGAGGGCAGGGATCTGCTCAGTGTGGAAGTTCTGCCCAAGTGTTTCCCTTCCTAATGGAGATGCCAGTGTCACGAAAAACCTCTGGACCATGAAGTTAGGGGGCCTGCCTAACGGGCACACTGCTGTATCTCCAGGGCTAGTACAGTGCCTGGACAATAGTAGGTGCTTAATGAGTATTTCTGGAATAAATATAAATGAATGAGTAGAATCAGTAAATGAATGGAGGATGACATTGGTGAGCCCAACCTGAGTGACCTGGATCCAGAGATAGCCAGGGGAAATGCTGCAAACCTCAAGGGCATAGACTGAAGTAATGTCCCAAAACTTGTTCTCTATCTGGCTCACATTAACAAATGGGGAATTGGTGTGGAGTGGGAGTTTTGCTCTTTGTGTCTGGTGTAGCTGGGATCTTATGTGCATAATCTTATAATAAACTCATTATTGTTGTTTTATTATTATTATGAAAGAGCTAGCCTTTGAATATTAAAAAAATAAAAATGGTCCTCTTTTATTGCCAAAACACAGATTTGGTTTTGACCCTAACATCCTTCTCTGAAAGCTTTAACCAGCCAACCTATACTTCTGTCTATCACAGTCACCTTGACAATAGGGAGATCCACAGCAAGCGGTTCACATGTCAAAGACCTACAGTGTGCAAAATACCTAACAATGATATTATGTGCATGTATCTAAATATTGAAGGCCATGCAAAACAAAACAAAATGCAAGGCTCTGACTGCAGGGATTAAAAGTCTGGATTGAGGTCTTCATTATTGCTAAATATTAGAATTAGAAAACTTCCTATGACCCAAAACTCTCTAAAACTTCATTTTGTGATCTTTTTCTGCCATTTTTTTTAAAATAGCAAATAATATATTATTCAGAAATTTTCTATTCATGATTTTCTTATGAACCTTTGAACTTATAAAAATACTCTGCATTTTTTCCCAAAGATATCTCAGAAACTGACATAGAATAACTTGAGTATATTCATGTTGCTTCTTGGGGTCTGTTCTAAATCTCAGCACGCTTGGGTTTTATTGCTACATTTATGGCCTTCTCATCTTGCTGATACTTTCCTGAAACACCCCCATCCCCCAAAATTTCTATTTCTCTAGTAGAAAGTGCTTTTTGCCTCTAAAAATTCAGTAATAAATTTTCATCTTCATCCCCCCAAAACCTTTCATGACAAAACTTCCTTAGCAGAATTAAATCACTCATTTCTATAATTAAGATTAACTCATAAAGTTAAAAAAGGATGTATATCTCACCTTTCGAAACTTGTAATTTCTAATTAGGTCTTAGTAATTACCATCCATACCATGACTGAGAGATCACTCTCCTTGAATTTATCTGAGACAGAGTTCAGATCATTTTTGCAAGTGTGATTAAAACAAACAAACAACCAAAAAAAACTATAGTAGATGATGGTAGGAATAACTATATGTGAGGTCTGGAAATACACACTCATATAAAGCAATGCTATGAATCAAGGTCACTGGCTTGAGCTGAGGACACTTAAACTGTAATCAAGGCCACTCATTGAACCATGAGTAATTTAGGCATGTTTCCCGGGTATGTGCTGACGTAACCACAGAACCTCATCCTGTTTGACCGGCATGGAAATCAGTGTTAAGATGAAATATCTGAAGGTTGCTGCCCGAAAGGAGGTGCTTTTTGCCATTTTCTGGCTGCACTAGCTTCTTACATTGATTGTCCTTCCTCATTTTCATATGCAATATCCAGCATCAAGTAGAATTTAATTTCCCTCCCATCTTTCATGGTCAGGGAGATGGTCCTCATCCAAATGACTCTACTTAATAGAAGATGGACATTATTCTCCAACCGGAAAAAAAAAGTCATTAAATTGCTTCTACATAAAGGAAAACAGAGATGGAGAAAATTTTCCTTTAAATAAACCTGACATTGAGTCTCAAAAAGGAATTGAAAAAAATTTCCATGTATTTTCTTTTAGGTACATATTGGGGAGAGGGGAGGATGAGGACAAAAGCAGAGTCTATTTCTTTACAAGAGACTAAAGGTTTGAGAAAGATCTTCTAACAGTAGTTCTTATTAATGAGTAGCCAGTCTGAATATATAGGAAATATATATAGGAATATATAGGGCAGTGTTCTCTCAGCTACTCTGATTCACGATGAGTGTAATCATTAAAAATCTAGTTATGATAATACTGAACTAGGAAGAATCTTTCATAGATTTTAGAAAACCCATAAGCTGTTAACAGCAAAAGGAATTAAGAAACAAAAAGGAAAGTGAGAAGTAAGAGTTGCCGAGATGAACCATCTGACAGGTTGAGAAATTAAACTAAGTCCTTATGTCAGGCGGACTTGGGTCTATGGGAGCTTTAGAAGATCAAGCATCCAGAGTTCAGTTTCTGCAAATTCTTTGCTAGCAGGTGATGCCAACATGGAATCTGACTGCCGAAGGATATTTGGATCTGCCCTGCATCTGGGAGGATTACAGAGGGAAGTTTGGTCTTGGAGACAATATGTTCACATCACACCTGCTTTCAGTGCCACAGGCTACATCAGTGGCCAAAGAAGGAGCCATTTTAGAGCCATAGGAACCTTGGATTCAGCCTCTAATTTGCAAAGTGCATCTGCTTTATAGGCCTGTTTGACAGCAGTTTCATAATTAGAAAAACATGCCTTATATTTTTGTACTCCCCAAACCATAAAAAAAAAATCTGGCTCTATTTTTAAAACAGTAATTACATGATAGGGGAAAACCTTTAGTTTAGGGAACATGCTCAACTGAGACAAATAATTTGTAAGCAGAGTAACAAAATGTTCCTGGTAGTAGGGAAGTCATGTGGGGCAGTAAACCACATTTA
Organism: Microcebus murinus; assembly: GCF_040939455.1. Taxonomy (NCBI): domain Eukaryota; kingdom Metazoa; phylum Chordata; class Mammalia; order Primates; family Cheirogaleidae; genus Microcebus; species Microcebus murinus. The sequence continues at coordinate 60,751,090 of NC_134109.1, forward strand.
TCAAACATTTGTACCCAAGATGCCAAGTTTTTCTACAAACTGGATTCATTTGAGGTTCCTTAGTCAGTGATCCCTAAAGTAACCAGTGCAGCCTTAGCTGTTGAAGCTGCAGGACTTATATTTTTATTTTGGTAATTTATCATTTGGGGAACTATTTTTAATTGATCAGGATTAAATTCTCCAAAAATCTTTTTAAGAGAGAAGATATACTACAGGTACACACTGAAATCAGAGTCTTACGAAGAGTGTACTTAGCAATAGGTTCCCAATAAGCTAGAGTTTCTCTGATGGACCAATAACAATAACCATGAAGAGAAGTGTTGGCCACTGTGCAAAGTGTGTCCTGTCAATCATCTCAGGATTTCAGCAAAGCAGTCCTATAAAGTAGATTCTACTATATTTCCATTTTTACAGACGAGGAAACTGAAGCACATACAGTAGGGAACCTCCTGAGGTTACCCAGTTATTACATTTGAGAACTGGGCCTTGAACTAGATAGTTGGTTCCAGAATCTATAATCTTAAATAAAGACACTGGATTGCCATCTTAAGAAATTTCTGCATCCATCATAAGTGCTAGTTTTCTTTCTGTGGGTAAAACATAATATTAAAGAAATTCACAATGACTGACACAAACTGTTCTACGTTGTATAGGAATTAAATTTGTGGACAAAACTATGTATGCACAGCAATCTTGATCAATTGACAACAGACTAAAACTATTGGAGAGAAAAACAAAGGGCACAAAAATGGTTTTCAAATTGAAACCATGTGAATTAATATATCTAGGGGAAACACAGATGGGTAAAATAAGGCAAAAGAAGAATGAAACTGTTTAAAAGGGTAGAACAGAACCAGATGCTTAGCTACAAATAAAGGCTCCTTGTTTCAGGGGTTGAATCCTGGGATTGTCAAGTAACTCTGAACTGAGTACCCTCCTCTCGTCTTTTAGTGCATCTTGGTGCTCCTCCAAATTCTATATTTTCCAGAGTACCTCACTGGAAATACTTCTCTAGCATTTCTCTTGAGTTGTATTATATCCATTTGAGTAAAGGGTTATGAACTACATGGTATAATAAACAGTTGTCTCTTATTCCTAATGAAGCCAATAACCCAATGAGTCCACTGAAGTCTAAACATATATGAATTTGTTACCTACCTTATTTACCGATGAGTACTGCTTAAAGAAAATGATATATTTCAACTTCTAACTTAAATAAAAAATGAAACATTAGAAAATATGCTGGCATTCAAAAATTATTCTTAATTTTCCAAAATGATTCATTCTGTGTTCCACTAAAGGATAAATCTGCAAATGTATTTAAAAGGCAACATAATTTATTAAAATTGAATTTACTGTAACTAATTATAAATGTATATTATACGTAATTATATTACTATTCCCTAAAAACATTACTTTGCTGCCTTTACTCTGCAATATCTTTCAGTTACTACATTCTAGTTTTTTTCCTTTTAATTACTATAGATATATATATATATATATATACACACACATTTATTTAATCAAAAAAGTACCTCTTTATAAAATTTATTTTGCAAATAACTTTAGGTAACTCAATTTATCTTTTAAAAGTAGTGCAGAATTCACTCTTCAGATAAACCAGTAAATCCTTTTGGGACATGAACTATGACACTACGCCAACAGTCAGCAAAAGTTTCTGATTGTTTAGAAAGTAAAAATTGTTGTTATTTGGTTTTATAAAAATAGAACATATTTTTAAGAGAATACAATAAGATGCCTCAATTTCTCATCCATAAAAAAGATAAAATAAAACACCTGAGGCCTTATTTCTAAGGTGTTTCATGACTGTCCCTTAACAAAATAACAAATACTCTCTAGGTGGCTCATAACCCCTCACCCCATAGTTACAAATGACAACAGGAAAATTTATCACCATTTAATATTTTGGATATCACAGATATCAGGATGTGATCATTCCTTGCTTATTTATAACTTAAATTACAACCATAAACTAAAATAAAAGGCACGATAAAAAATAGAAGTCCAGGGACTAAAATGAGCTCATCAGATTTTTAAGACACTGAATATAATGTCCTTCAGTAGCCCATTGAAGTTTTTGCCTGAGTTTCAAAGCCCACCTTTTGAGACTTTCATGCTGTATCCAAAATACAATAAGCACCGGCATGATTCTCAGTGGAAAAGTAAAAGAAATTATGGGTAGGTAAACCCTTTGGAACAATGACATTAGTTCTGATAATGGATTGGCACTGCACAGCTTAAGATCCTTTAAGAGCAGTGTATCTCTGAATTAGTTTGTTTTTGTGTTTTCACTCACAAGGTAGGTTTTTGTTTTCAGCCTACAGAGAAATCACAAAATTTATAAAAGATGATAAGGTTTTTTCAATCCAAAGGATTACACTCCTGGAGATGTTACTTAGTTTTACATATTCACCCCACTTGGTAGAAGGAAAAATGAGGTGCAGAAACATGACACGACTACCCCATGGCTAAAGAAGTCCACGGTTGAGGCAGAGGATGGGACCAGATTCTCACCTGCTGGTCTACAGCATTGTTCTTATAAATTTCTCAGATTCTGACCACATTGTCCACGCATCCCTCAATAGTCCAACATTCATCGTACCTTCATGTGTGTCAGATCTACCTGTTTCTTTTGAATTTCTAGACTGGAGACTCTATTCTGGTCTCTCCCATGACAATTTCTTTCTTGCATTTCCTCCTATACCCAGTGGCTTTCATGACTAGCCTCCAGTGTATGAGCTAAACTAAAAGAGTAAGTCTCACCCTTTTAGCATAGTGCTTGCTCCCTTCCTGTTTCTGAATCTTCTTCCTCCTCTTCCACAGCCCATCTCTTCCACCATGAAACACAGACTTTCTTTTCTACTGCCCTAGCTCACTGCTTCAGCACTTTCCTTATTCTATACTTCAGGAATGCCTTTATATCACCTTCTGCTCCCATTTCATATTCTCCCATCCATCTACTCAGGCCGTATCAACCCAAGGTGAACTAAGTCTTTGGCTATATACTTAGGTTGAATCTTATTTATTTGTACATGTTTGCAGGTAATCATAAACATCTTCACTGATGGTTATTTTTCCTAAAGAGACTTTAAACTACTGTTGAAGCTGGGCTTTAACACTATTGTGATTATATACAAGGTATTAAAAAAATACTGTCAAATTATTTCCATGGAGTTTTTCCTTTGAGCTACCTTTCAATCTGGGTATGTTTCATGAAGCTCTGAAGTCTCCAGGTATTCTGAGCACAGGTTATTCCATCAAAATACTTCCTTCTGTTGGCTAGAAGTTTCTTTAAATTTGAGCCCTTGTCCAGCTAGCCTATCTTTCTTTAGAGATGGGAATTTAAATATTAAAATAGTGGCATTAAACTGCCTACAACCTGACTTCTTCTTTTAAATTTCCAATCTATGAGTTTTAAGCAGAGTCTAAAATTGAAAATGTGAAAAGTGCTTCCTTATAGTTCTCTTTCATCTCATTGATCATTTTTATATGCATCCATTGATGAAGAAGGTCATAAACTTTTTTCTTCTATGGACCCTTTTGGCAATCTGGTGGAAGTCCACATACACTTTTTCTTAAAATAATGTCTTTAAATCCATAAAATATTAGGATCACCAAGGAAACTAATTATACTGAAATTCTGTTATCAAAATATCAAAAAATCCCCAAATACATCATAGAGTAACATATATACTTCTTTATAAATGTTTTAAATAACATCAATGTTGGGTCTAATAACTATAAAAATTTTGAAAAGTGATATTCCAAAATATCTACAAGAACAGTAATATATAAAAATATGTATGATTTCTGGTGACACACACAGTTACTGCTAATATTACTATGATTTATAGTCTATATTCATAATAGAAAGGAATCTAAATTTTAGTTAGAGATTAATGAAATTAAACTTGTGATTTTTCACCTATCCAAATTCATTGACTTCCTACATTCTATGTATAGACACCATATTGGTCTATGGATCCAAGACTAAGAACCCTTAGAGCAGGGGTCAAACTTTTTAAACACAGAGCAAGTTCACTGTCCCTCAGACCGTTGGAGGGCTGTTGGAGAGTGTGGCGCACATTCCACACATGTGCACTGTGGGCCTGGGATGAGTCAGTTGCTAAGCAGGACAGGCAGTGGTGGCAAAAACACCTGGTGGGCCAGATAAATGCCCTCAGGGGGCCGCATGTGGCCCACGGGCCATAGTTTGAGGACCTCTGCTAGACTATGAAGAGGGCCAACTTCCCATATTTTTCTAACCATTCTCAATTATGGCACAGCTGTGTAGAATAAGCACAAAGTAATTTCTTCAACTTTAATCCACTACTCTTCTTAAATTGCTATACTTAGGTTTTCAAAATGCTATTTGACATCTGCCCCTTTCTTTACCGACTACATATGTAAATAGTCTCTTAAAAATCTTTAAGTTTCTCTTCAAACCAGGTGTTGTTTTCCTTTCCAATAAATTCTAACACAGACTGAGAAGAAAAAAATGTTCTTCTCCACTGTGGAACTGCAGATATACACTGTACCTAAATACTCACTATATGAAATATTAATCATTAATATGCCATTAACTCATCTTTTTCCTTCATCAGCCAATTCTTAGGGGATTATTGTATAAATTGTTTGCTGAAAAATAATTCATATCTTTATTAAAAGACCACTAAGAGTACTTACATATGCCAAAAGACCCTTTTATATAGTTACTCCAATTTATTTTCCCATGTTAGAAGCACAGAAGATGATTTCTCAGTCTGCTCACTCTCACACCTGCAGCTCTCTGTTGCTCAGCACTGAATATGCTGTGGATACAACTAGAACCCTGGACAGAGCAGGTGTAACTGAGCTGACATTTTATTTGCCACTGGCCACAAAGGGGCATGACTCTGAACTCACTCTTTCTCTGTCCATAAACTGAAAATGGCCTTTGCAATTGCACAGTGTTAGAGCCTAGAGCCTTCCAACACCCAATAGTAGCCTAGACCCAAAGAACCATTGTTCACTTTAATCCTACCAACACAGATAAGTAAGGTGTCAGAAGACTAGGTCTTTCTGTAGTGCTTAGTACCCACCTGGGGTACAGGATATCCCCTGGTACTGAAAAACCAGTAGGGAAAAAAAAAGCCTCTTTAAATATCTAGCATCAAGGGGTGACGTAAAGAAATATGTTTACTTTTTAATTAAAATGAACTAGTTCACTTGAGTGCCTTATGACCTCAAATATTTTATGCTCCTTATGTGCTTTTTTTATAGAACTATTTTTGAAGATCTGATTTAAGACCAGAATTTCCTCATTAGTTCCAGGATCTATATTTATAATTTTTTTTTAAAAATAAAGCCTGCTTTGTTTTTCTGTCAGGTGAAGCATGGTCTTAGTAACTGCTGTGATTTTTGCATTTCTTTCGGAAATGAATCTTGAACATGTGAAAGGTGCTACACTGAAATAGACAAATACATAAAAAAAATTTAAAAAATGATTTCAGAGAATAAGGGTTAGGGGAAAAAAAAAAAACCACCAAAGGGTGCATATTGTTTCTCTGTTATTTCCAAGATTAACATGAAACCAAACTAGAAGCATAAATGGAATATTATAGACCTAAGAAGGTGAACGTGGTATAATGATGTTTATATTGGATGGACTTCAGGAATACAGCAAAGTCTTGTGCAAATGTTACAACAAGATAAAAACAGCATTGCTTCTCTACAAATCAGCCTTCTAGGCACATGCTCTTCAGAAAGAATGACAAAACATTTTGGGGATTGTCCTTATTCAAATTCAGAGAAGATATGAGAACCTCCTATAAAATAAGAAAATGCCATTTCAACTTTGATTTATTAAAAAAAAATTAAGGAAAAATTCAGTTCTGTCAAGGCTGTAAGGAAATGGGTAATCTAATACAGTGCTGTAAGAAAGTCAACTAGTACCATCTTTCTCAAGAACAATTTGGCTAAATGCATGACAACCATTTAAAATATATTGTCCTTTTGGCTCAATTTCTGGAACTTTACCCTGAAAATTTAATAATGAGTGAATATATAAAAATTCTGCTGCAAGGATATTCACCAAAATAAACACAGTTTGCAGTATTCAAAATTGGAAAGGACGTCAATGTTCAACCTGGTTAAATAAATACGGTATATCTATAGAAAGAAATGTCATGTAGCTATTAATAATACTTTGTAAGTGTATTTATTAATACTGAAAAATTCCATATATTAATTTTTAAAAAAGGTACACAAAGCAGTAACAAACATAAAACGAGCATATGAAAATATAAATCCACAGTGAACTATCTGAGAAGACACACATCAAATTTGTTTATATTTTTCCAAATGGACATGGTATTTTCTTTTCTTTTGTTAACCTATGTTCTGTTCAAATTTTTGTTGTATGATACGTTTGCAATTAAAAAATATATTTTTAATAAAAATATGTCAGGGTATAAATTAATTTCTACACATGTAAACTATAGCACAAATTTTTACTTCACTAAAACAAGCAAAAGATCCCTTTCACCTCTAAAATATTAGCTTTATTCAACACCTTTGGCTAGGACTCAGAAATGAAGTGGATAACACATTTTTCTTTATTCTGACATCCATTTCCATTAATTATGTGTTTTCTCTTGTGTTCATCAACAATAAACTTCAGGGTAAGTTTTTCCTACCAATTTTAAACAGTTCTGCATGGCCAATTTTCAGGTCTGTCAAGAAAAGCCAAGACTAATATCCCAGTGTCATGTTTATAGCCATCTGTGTAGAAACAAAATCAGGTTTGGACAGCTTTTATCTTGCTAAGGTTCACATATTTTGATGTGTGGGATGACTACTTGGGTTTAGAAGCATAAATGGATTAACATGTTTAGCGGGAGTTGGGGGGCAGATTTCTTCAAAACCAGCTCTTCCAAATATTGATGGAAGGTAATTAAAGGGACGCAAGGCACTTGGGGTGGGGGGAACAACAAAAGGAAACAAGGCACGGTAGTTCTAAGTCAGAGTTGGAGCTTCCGGAAGACGAAAATAAAAATGAGATTTTTCTAAGTAAAAAAACTTAGAGTGAGCTGAGTGATTTTTTTTTTTTTTTTTTAATAGTCATAAAGATTATATCCTCAGTTGTAAAGAAATGAGGCAGCAGGCAGCCACACCTGGCTCTGGCACTGCCCGGTGGAGGGGAGGGGGGCTGAAGATAACAACCACGGCTATAAGTCCGCAGGCCAGGGTGGACGGGTTGCAAAAGGCTCTCGCCAGCCTTTAAAGCCCACAGGTCACAGTTAGGCCTTTCAAATCCACCTGCCATCTGGCGTCACACAGTTCCCCTATAATTATTTCTCTTTCCCCTTTCTGCCCTGGGGTCATCTTAGAAGGGAATTATTAAGCATAGGATTAGGTTCACAACAATCAAGACTTTTACCTAATGTATCTGAGATACCAGAGTTTACATCATACCATTGGTGGCTTCTCTGTTTTGCCCAATTAATAAAGAAGGGGTCGGTTGCTCTGAAATCTCCATCCAGGAAGCTGGGTTACCCAGCCTCTAACTGCTTTGTGCATAAGTCCCTTCAGCATTTACCTGGTTTATCCAATGCTAAAATCCTAGATTCTATAACATTTTAAATATACAAAAACTGCTACCAACTGCCTCAAGTGGGTTTATAAACATTGTGACCTTAGCTTCAAGACCACCAAGTAGAAAAGTTTAATATTTTATGCCTCACAAAGGTATGTTAGTAAAATTGTTGGTCTATAAAAGCACAAAAATATAACCTCAAATTAATTTTGAAAGCCTAAAATAAAGTGGAAGAACTTTGTAGGAGATCCATATGGTAAATCTACAGGATACCAAACATCCAGATGTTTTGAAACATCTGTATTTTTGCTTGAACTTTTCCATTTTGCCTTGAAATTTGGCTTCATGTAGATACAAGACCTTTACTTCTAACTTTGGCAGCTTTCAAAAAAATTCAAGGAAAGTATTGTATTACATTGTTTGTTTTTGATACTTCTAGTTTAAAGCTAACTTCCTCCTCTTTTTATTCCCTATAGTATTATTGAGAAGATGCCTAATACACATTGGTCGAATGAAAGAAAAAAAGATGATTCATAATTAAATGTACAACTGAACAGGGAAACTATTTCTGAGTAGGACAATTCTATTATTATAAATAGCATATCCATGAACTCAGGAGTACATTTATTCTGAATCCTTCATTCTATGCATCCATATTTCATCAATCTTTATCATCTTTCATTATAATATATAGAGAGCCTGAATAATTATTCTTGTTTTACAGGTGAAAATACCAAGGAACTGAAATATGAAATCTGTCAAGTCACATACTGAGATCTTGTAGATCATTCAACTGCCCATCCCAAATCATCCAATAAAATATGATGCTTCTCTAGTTGTAAAGGGTTTATTATTTAAACCCAGAAGAGATTTATTTCTGCATTTATTTACTTATTTTGGTATGGGGTCTGATTTACCAAGATATGTGAATAAGAGGACTTACATTTGAAACATACCCTAGAATTCATTTTCCCCATAAAGCCTGCGGGGAAACCTTCAATTTTCTATCAGGGAGGTGAGAGCTCTTTTTCTGTCTGGTATTGGTTGCTCCAGATAAAACCAGGATAATAGCAGAATTTACCTAATTAGAATTATTGAGAGTACCAAATAAGAAATCATGTATAAGGATTTAGTATAGTTTCTGGCACATAGTTGCTCAAACAGGTATAACTTGCTGTTGTTATTAATGCTCATGTTGCCAACATTAACCTTAGCATGTTAGTCAAGTCTCAACAAATGTTAAGTTCATTCTCTCTTCCTACTATGTAGATACTGATAATATTTGAATTCCCTTTCATTATTTTAATGTGTTGTTCTACGTGAAAAGATAATCCTTTTTTTTTAATCTCTGGTTTTACTGGATGATGAATAATGTAAACAAGTAAAACCAGTCTTCCTAAATGACATCTGATCCTCGTCATGTCTCCCCCCTGGTTGATTACAGTGGTATATTGAAACAAACTTCAGAATTGACTGCCCCATTGGAAAACTCCTGATTAGAGGATTATTGATAGGAGCAAAATATTCCTTGGAATATTGAGGATATTCAGTCAGTCAATAAATACTTATTTAGTTCCTACAATAAGCCAGGCCTTTGGTGGCTCTTTTTAAATGTAGGATAGATTACTGGCCTAATTCACCAAATCCAAGTGAGTAAAAGATGGGTATAGGTAGCTGACTTATGAAAAGAGAAGGAGGCAAAGGAAGCATGGGTTTAGAATTCTCGAAGCAGCAAAGGGAGCTGTGAGCAGTCATTTTCTTTAGAAAGAACAACAAAGAACATGCTAACCCAACAGGTTGTCTAAGGCCCAGAAGTGAATTCCAAATTCCAGGTGGTATGTTCAAAATGGAACAAGGCTGAGAGATATTGCACCAGAGATCAAAGATGGGCTGTGTGGCCACAAAGAGTTCTTTTTATTTGTCTTTGGAATTGGCGAAAGGATTTATTAGCCAATTCTCCTCACACAGGTCAGTGCACCTGCAGGTTCAGAATTTAAGCTGTCACAGAACTATGGCTCCAGATCCACACTGGCATTCTTGTCCAACAACATGTTATCCCTAAAAGGATATGGCCAGGCACAGATTAAAACAAATGAGAAAGGATAAAATGAGTGTGAAAAACCCATCATCGTAAGCCTCACAAATTACAGGAAGCAGAGCAAGAGATTTGGGAAGAATGGGCTTATATTTTTTATATTGGTAATCTGAAGGGATGTAATTAATTCCCTTATAACTACTTGCAAAAGTAACCTGCAGGAAAGATGGCCAGGAAAAAACTGAGCCATTCTTTATCATCAGGGAATTGCTTTGCTTTTGGTGGAGTTGTAATTTTAATTGAAGAATACCACATTTCCACGATGTTACTTGGTGCTAGGTTGGATTTGAATATACCAACCAGAAGTTTCATAGGCTACAGTGTCTTCACTCACATTGGGACAGGTAAATATTTACTTCGTGGCTTTGACCTTGCAAATTGAAGAGCTTGGGGCCTGCTGACACTTTTTTTTTTTTAAAGAAAGATGAATTTGGAACATTTCCTTCGACCCATTTGGCCATCCATTACCACATGTCTTGCAAAGAGAAAGACTCACAAGGGGCCAATCTAAGGTTTAATTTTTCTGCTAAAATTCCTCTTAGTGCCTACTTTCTTCTCTTTATTTGTATAAACATGTTATGATAACATATGGCATTTCCTGTGAAAGATACCTGGGATTGGGTAAGAATGCCTTGCAAATGGCAGGAGATGCTAAATGCTGATTTGTGTCAGAAGAGGGCATTTTTAAAGTGGCCTTTTCTGATCATCATGTCAAAACAATAGAGGTAAATAAAGGTGAACGTTTAAAACCTGGGCACAACTCCTGCAGGCAGGGATATTTCAATTTTTTGTTTTATTTATTGAGATCTCCCTCTCCTTTACTTAATGTACAGAGCCAAGTTATTTCACACTGCCACCAAGCAGTAGCTTTTTAAATGATTCAGGGAAGTATAGCTTTCATTTAGGTTTGTGCCCTCCAGTCTGTTTATACTGGTCGATACACTTGTCTGAAAAATATAATGGATTAGCACATCATTCAACAAGCTAGTCAGAAGGCAAGCTCAAGGCGACAGACACCAAAAAGTAAATTACAGTCAGTAGTAGGGGTAGGCCATGCCTAGAGCTAGGAAACATCGTATCAGCACAAAACCTGTATTCTTCCAAGAATAGTGGTGGAACTGAAAGGGATGAAAAATTTACACACAAATATAATAAAACAATCGGCTCTACAAATTCATATGGTACTATAAACTGCGTGGTTTATGATGCTGAATGTAAAGGGAATCTGGCGCTACGACCATCCCACACATTATAACCTCAGCTGGAAACAGACACGGATGGCATTTGTTTCATTTAATAGGCCCACTTTTGCAAGCAGGCATAGATCATGGCTTACTTTACACATTCCATTTAAATATTTGTAAAATCCCTGTTTGCCACAGGTTTGTATTTGGCAACCTAACGGCTGAGGTGGGCTACAAGGAGGTGGGGAGGCCACAAAGAATAAATTTATTCTCTCTTGGTTTTCCTTTCTCTGCCTCCACCCTCCCTCCTCATTCCCTTCCTTCTATCTTTCTTGAGAAACAAAAAGCAGGCTTGAGACACATTCTCAACATCTTGAATTTACCTGTTCTGTATCATCTACTTTGCTATGAAACCAGTCATCACTATGGTAGATAGGTCTAGTTACAATTATTCAAGTTTTCTATCTGATAATCACTGACAGTTAAAAAATACAATTAGAAATAGATAGTAAAGGCTCAAAGGCATTTAAAATTTTTTTTTACCATAACATAAGCTCCAAACAACAGAACAAATCACGCCTCTTACCAAGAGCTTACTGAAGAACTGTATTGTTCTCAAAGAATATTCTTTTTACCAATTATGCCCTAAATTGCGTGGAGAGAGGGATAAGGTGCAATAGGAAGATGTGAGCCTTGCCTTTGGAAAAACATTAAAGACAACTGGAAAACTGGCAAAGTAAAGAGAGACCTGGCAAAAGTACCCATCATATGGGCTGCTAATATATGATTTAAGGGGCACAGAAAACGAAGCAAGTATTTCAAAGTTTAAAATATTACAGAAGATACTTTCTGCGGTTTTTTCTTTTCTTCACAAATGATCAGATGTTACTAGGGGGAGCAATGAATACAATCTGTGAATCTTGGATTCTTACCATCTTAGTGCATTTGCTTCCTTTTCTGTGCCCACAATGGCATCCATTAATCCCCCTAGAATTTCCTAGGTTTTTGTCTCCAGGGCAAGACCTCCATCAGGTTTGGCAGAAAAGGGTCAGAATTATTCTGGCTTTAGCCCATGACTGGCCTTTCCTGCATTGGTCTTTCCTCATGCCTGGCATCACTGGTACTTTGGCATCTTTGTCTGCTGCACCACTGTGTGGCTGGAACAAGGTTGACTGATCCTAGCAAAAGTAACTCTATAGTCTTGTTCTGGCCTCACCTTTACCAGGTAAGAGGTACCATGAGTTCCCTCAAAACCAACCTCTCTCCTTTCCTACTCCTACCTCCAACCAAACTCCATTCCCCAACTTCTCTCCAGCAGAAGAGTAAGAGATACCCCTGCCTAAACCTCAGGTTCATCCCTTTCGCACTATCAAACTTATCCTTCTGAGACCTGAGTCCAGTGATTATCCCTCTCCCAATCTCTAATGTATCTTTTTCTATATGCCCCAGCTTCTCAACTTAAAGTTGCTGCAACTTAAAAATGAAATCCATCAACCCTTTTTCTCCTTTGAACTACCTTCACCTTCCCCTTGGCTCCCTCCACCCACCTCATCCCCACCTTTACCACCAAACTGCTTGCAAAAGAGGCCAACACTTGCTGGATATGTGGGTACCTCTCACCCCTCAACTCCCTGTGTTTCAGCTTCAGCTTTCACTAGTGCTACTGATGTTATTCAAATCACTAGTACTCTTCTAAACTTATGAGTTCCATGGCTTACTTTCTATCCTTATAGTATTTTAGCTTTCTGACACTTGACCACATCTTTCCTGGAAATCCATTTTTCTTTGACTTTCCTAATGACAACTTCTCATACTTCTTGTTGAGGAGGATACTTGCCAGGTCACTTTCCGATAATTTATGCTGCTTCTCATATGCTGCCTTCTCTCCCTCTGCCTGTCAGTAAATTAGGATTTTTCTCAGGGTTGCCTTCTCAGCAGCTCACATTCCCTCCTTCTCGAACTGCAAATTTTCCTTGGAAATCTCATCTAATTCCTTTGGGTCCAGGAATAATTTATATTCTAACCACTTCTTAACCTGAAACCTTGAACCCAACCTCTCTCTTGAGCTCTGAAGCCTGTCTATGCAAGAGATGTCCCACAAGGTTCTCAAATGCCACATGTTCAAATTCAAAGGAAGTTTGAAAAACCCCTTCTTCCTTGCCAAGGTGTTGACCTTACCAGGGGAAAAAAACCCTCTCAAACCCATCCTGTTCTCTTTATTTCCACTGGTGTGCCCTCTCATAATCCCTTTCTATCTCTTCCCTGGACTATTTATCAGTCTTTTAATTGGAAGATTCCCTCTGTTCTCCATTTTTTTTTTCTTCCTAAAGCAAAGATCTAATAATGCACGTTCCCCTTTAAAATATTTTATCACTCCCAAGGGCCTAATGGGAAAAGTCCAATTTCCTTAGTTCACTCCAACACCCTTTCCAATTTGACCCAGTTCTAACTTTCCAGACTTATCTCTTGCCATGAGAAATAACTTTGCACGTATTTCTCCCTTTGCCTGGAATATCAATTCCCACAAGGAACATGACCATCAAGGCCTGACCTAAAATGTTACCTCTTCAGTAAATACTTTGCAAATTTATCCAGACAGAGTTAGTCATCCACACTGTTTCCGTGATGTGTAATGGATCTCTCTACTGTAACATATGACATTCAATATTCGTTAAAATATTTGAGACCTACTATGTGTAGGTCATTATAGCTTGGTTGCCACATCTAGGGCATCTCAGAGACATTAGGTCTTTAAGGGCAGGAACTATGCCTTAGTCATCAATAGCCTCAGTTTCTATCAGTTTTTGGCATACCTAGATCACTCAGTTAAGTATTAGCTGAAGGCAGGCATGATGAATACAATTAAAGGCATGGAGAATGTCATGGGTGCCCTGGGCTTGGAGCCTTATTATTGATTACTGAGCCTTGTTATTGAATTTTGGAACATTTCAAATAATCTGAATATCAGAATTTTCAGGTATACCTATTTAACTTTACCAATGTTTTCAGAAGTTCATTTATATTCATTGACATTGTGAGAATAACTGTTTTATGGTTCTGAGCAGGATGCTTAATTGCTCCAAGTCTCAATTTCTCTTAACCCATAAAACTTGAATAATTCTGTATGCTAATTGCCTAAAACTGTCCAGACGCAGCTAGCAATAATGGTTAACAGTGAGTGCTTTGGAGTCACATGGGATGGGTTTAGATGTTAGTTCTTCCACTTCCTAGTTGTATGACAAGTTATTTAACCTCTTTGCCTCAGTTTTCTTATCTATAAAATGGAGATTGTAATTGTACCTAATAACAGTTAGGATTATGAACTTTAATTGATATAGAGTACTTAGAACAGTGCCTGGCAATAGTAAGGGCTTAATAAATGTTAATTAGAATTATTATTAATTGTGAGGCTATAAATATGGACGGAGAAGGTCCACAGAATGACAGAAGTACCTCACAGAGACGGCATCAGGAATGCGCAAGTCAACCACCAGATAATAATACCTCAGAATTGTTTCGAATTTTATATGTTTTCAGTGTACTTGCCTCTTTTTACATCCTCAGAACACTCTATGAAAGGTTTAGGAAATGTAATAAATATGAATTGACTACATTTAAATGTCTAGAGTCAATAAAATCAGTATTTATTCTAGAAAATGAAATACCCTCGTTAAACAGAAAGTCAGTTAGTCCTTTGCATTAGCCTAGAATAAAAGGGTAACGGCGAGGTATCTGCAAGAACTCCAGTTATTGACATGGCTGACCTATAAACATATCCCCTTCAGCATGATATACAGCACTTCAGTACCCTTGTTTTTATATAATTGCTATTACCAAAAGCCTTTCAATTTTGAGTGCTCAAACGAGAGCAATTCATATTTCAGATAATCTGCCAACGAGGAAAACTAATTTCAAAATATTTGATCATAAAAGTTGTCCTTAGCTTCTACAGAGATAATTTAGTCAAATAATATCAGATAATCTGAAAGCAGTCTTAGCAGGAAATTGCTAGGGACTCCATCTAAGCAGCCTCCATTTGCACTTATATAAATGTACTGAAAGTGTAGGAGACTTTGACAGCCTGCCATATGTGATTTCATTCCATAGCCTACCTACTTTACCATCAAAAGTTATATCCTTTGAAGCATTGCCAGAATTACTTTACCCCAGTAGATATGCTAGATGTGCCCTTTAAAAGCCATATCATTTCTTTTCTACTCTGACTAGTTCAGGGTAGCATCTGCTCAACTAAATTCCTTTGAAGGTTAAAAATAAAATAGCCTACTTCTTCCAGGCTCCCCTCCCCCAGCCCTACCCCGGTGCATAAGAAAAAATGTCCAGCACTGGATGAATTGCAGAGAGCACACATTTTAAAGAAGAAGGAGCCTGAGAAATCGCCCTTTCATTTCACACTTAAGAAAAATGAAGATTCAGGCTGCTCCAAGGTCACTGGCCTGATTGGCAGCAGAGGCAAGACCAGAACCAGGTCTCCTGGATGCCAGTCCAGAGCTCTCTCTTCCTGCTTCTCCAAAGACTGAATTTCTAACAGACAAAAGGACCTAGCCAGAAACTGACAATAGGAAACACCACCAACAGAGTGCCTTAATTTTATAAACAGAAAATGAATGCTTGGATTTCATCTCCAGGAAACAGTTGCTTTTCAGAAATACTCATACTTGGCACTCTCTCTCCTCAGTACTGCTGACAGTTGCAGTCAGTTATTACACTGTTGTGACTTGGAAGCTGATGCCCCCAAACAGTTCAAAATTAGTAACATCGTGATTCAGGATTGTCTGTTTTCCCCTCAGCTTGCTAATCTATGCTTCTTTTATAATTATTTTAAAAGCCACTATCTGATTTCCTGAGCACCGCCCCAGGTGTTCTTGGTGATAATGAAAGGATAAACATATCATCCAGTGTCACCGAGCAGTTGTGACATTTTAGAAATATCTTCAGTTCAACTCCTCTAATTTCGATATATGCTACAGCCAAGGCTGCAGGCCCGTGTTTTTACTAAAGAGCTCAACGAGTCCCAGTAATTGCATGATTTACTTGTCTGCTCAAGTGAAAAGGTTTTGAAATGTAGTGGAATGGCACAGTCCTTTCCTGGTCTTTGCAAACCCTGCAATGTCAATTTTAATTAATGAACTGGAGAAATTATAGGTTTTTTTTTACTATTATTTCAGGGAATTGGTTCTCAGTCCCACCTCTTATTTTCCTTGAATTTGCATCTTCCATCCTCAGGGATGTGTAGACTTTTCTAATTCACACAAATATGTGGATGGGACATCACAAGCATGCAAAACCTATGCTGCACAGCACTTTGAAATGATACTGGACAACTAGTGTGAACAGCCTGATCATGTCTTCCTCTTCCAGATGACCGAGTAGCAAACAATATTCCCATTACACTTGGCAAGCAAGGCTAAAGAGACGCTCATGCTTTCTAGCAGGGATCTTAAAAGTTGCCTGCCAACAGAATCTCATTTTCCATTGTCATTTCAGATAGATCTTAAAATGGACCTCTGAACACTTTCATTTTTGTGTTCCTCTCTCTCTCCTTCACACCCCTTTTGATTTCATCCATTAAATAACAATTCTCTACATAGACATTTAAAGGCAAGAAAGGAGCTCGGCATTTAAAGCAACACAAATACCACGTTTCAATTATTTTACAAATAATCTTCTATTTAGTTATTTGGTGATTTTGTTAGCCTTAACCTTTCTTAAACCAAAGCAAGCCTGTACATATCAAGGGAAGGAGCCAGATCTGAGCTAGCCCTATCATTCTTATTTTCTGGAAACATTTCTCTATGGCTCCCTTATATATATGGACAAGCACATTTAGTGTAAATGTTTTTTAAGCTACTAAAAAATATCAAGTTTAATAATTAGGGACTTGGATTAACCAGATGTAAGTATCTAATAAAGTATGAACAAACTCGTGCAAGTCTACAGAAAGATAATAAAACTTAGAGGTCTGTGAAATCACCCCTATGTGTATGTTTCTCGAAGCTTTAGTTCTTTCCTAATGGAGAGCCAATTTTCTATTGTTTCCATAGCAAAGCAGTGCTAAAAGGGATAGCCTGTGGTCCTAAAACAATGCTTCCTTTGGGGAGAGAAGACCAAAAGAGAGGATTTTTCTTAATGTAAACTTGGCTTCTCCAAAACCTAGATGAAAAACTAAATGACATCTATGATTCTTTTCTTGATATGCTAATGCTGTATTACTGACATACTTCCGAGATTCGCCAAATGCCATACTTGGCCCATAGGTATTCTGTTACCTTTGCCAAGGGCCTTAAATTGCTCTGAAAACACCTAATCTGAGACCATGTTATTTCTTCCCAGGGAAAACTTCTTTCTGCATACATTTTTTTGTTCTCAAAAAGTTTGCATAGTTATTGAAAGTAATAGATTTAATCTGCCAGCACATTAAAAATTAACAGCATCGGAGAAAGTTTTTGTCTTATTATTGAATGTGGTAAATTTGCAGCTGTAGGAGGCTGAGAAGAGAAGAGGAGACACCCAGAGGAAAACCTGGTTTGCTGTTTTAGTGAATCATTTTGGAAATTATTTATATCTGCAGACAAAAATGCAGTAGGCATGACAACCAAATCAGAAAGAAATCAATTGTATATATTTATATATGTATATAGGCATGTGAATAGACATATAGATTTACACAAAAATGCATCAAAAGATACTTTGAATAATTCAAACAATTGCTATCAGTCTCTTTAAAAATGATAATTCTAAGAAAAAGAGATTACATCTTTAGACAGTCATCCAAAGGAGGGAGTGGGGATAGGAAAGATAAAAGCCATGAGGAATTTGTTGTCTAAAACTAGCATCAATTTTCAGGTTATCAGCCTTATGCAAAATCCTAAAGTCAATTTCCTTATTATATTCCAACTGAAATTATCACTGAAATTGTTGCCATGTTACTCCTGTCATAAAAACCATGTCTTCTTATATAAGAGGTAAAACCCAATATAGATTGAATGTGTGTGTATGTAGAAATGAAATTTGGATTTCACATGAATTTAATGATTTTATGACCTCCTTCCCAGAAGGTCAAGTTATTTCTTATTCTTCATATGAGCAGTTTGCATTCACTCATCATTCTCATAGGGTCCAGGCTAACTGAGAAAGGATAGCTGGCTTAAGTGTAGAGGTATTATTTTGCATATATTGCCTATATAAGCATTACATTATAGACAGAAATTATCTTTACTTTCCAACTTTGCATAATAAAATAAGATATTAAATTAATACCATATAGAAAATATTGCTTGTCAGGCAAAGAAATGTATATTGCTTTCCAGAAAACCAGGGACATTACATTGCCAATGCCTGCATGAATAATACATGGGTTAATTCAGAAAAACACCGTTTCATTATTTAAAAATGAATAAATTACAGACTTAGAATGATGACTAAATTTTCTTAATCTTACTTTTGCTCAGTGCTCTACTTCAACAATGAATCTGGAAATACTGTTTTATCCACACAAATAAAATGAGCTAGCTCCTTACAAAGTATTTTTTTTCTGACTTAAGATTTCCTGATCCATAAAATGAAGAATATTCTATCTTCCTTTTTTCTCTTGCTCACTTTAACTCTAGAAATTAAGAAGTGATGCAGAAGGTCTTCAATTCGCACATTTGAAAATGGTAAAGCCTATCCCAAATTGTCCTCAGATTCTGCAATTCAGTCTAACAAGAAAAGCTCCCTTTGCACAAACTTCCTGTGTTTTAGCCTCACTGCCTGGTAAAGTATGTTCAAAGGAATAAATAAGAATAACATGATTCTCATGCACAAGGATGCTTATTTCTTTCCTTTTCTTTCACAGATATTGGTCTACTCTTAAAACCTGTTAAAAATCAGCCCCATTTGGGCACTGATGAAACACGGAGGAGAGAAAGAAATGCACCAGTAATAAGAAATTAATTTGGAGTTAAAATAAGAAAAACATCCTCACACAGTGCATTTAGGGTGAGCATAAAGTGACAGCCAGCAGATTATTCTACCGATTTCTAATGCTGGAAATTCGAATGGCATTTACTAGCATAACCTTTCAACTCTGAGCACATCAATAGAGGCCGACAGTGGCTTGAAATATGATTCCTTGCAGATAGCATATCCTCATTCATCTGACTGTGCTGCTCTGTGCTCCATTGCACAAACAGCGTCTCACCCACTTCTGAGAGGACACTAATAAAAAAGGCATCACTTTTCAGCTCTAGTACTACTGTGATCTCTTTATATGTTCGACATCCAACATTAAATTAAAATGCTGTTATAAATCCTACTTTCTGAATCTGGAATGAGTGTTGGGTTTTTGTCGCATGAGACTGCAGCAAATCTTGTCAAAAGCAAGGAAGCACGTCTTGTTCACTCAGAATTAATGTTGTGGATGAAAGAAGGAGGTAAAAGGGGTTGAATATGGTGAACTGAGGGTGTCAAAGGCAGTGGGGACTGCAGCTTCAGGGTGCCAAACCAGGCAGGGTATTTGCTGCTTTCAAGAAGTGGCTAATCAAGAATTGTAATTATCCATGACAAGCTGTGTGGCAGGAAGATTACTGATCAACAGACATACACATGTCCATATATATCAACAGAAAAATGTTAAGCATTGTCAATTATTTCTCTCTGGAAGAACAATTCTTTGCAAATACCAGTGGTCCTGAAGAAGCTTCATGGATTATATCAAATCTCTACAAAAGAAGCTGACACTGGGAATCAAAGTCAAATAGACATGTTATCTAGGCCTTATGTCATTGTTACATAATTTTAAAGTTATAAAAGAAATACCTAATCACTGGATGGTGAGAGAACAATATTCTTAGAAACTAACATGTGTGAATTAAGACAGTTTCAGAGGATTTCTACGTAAAGATTATAGGGAAGAAAAAAAAACCTGCAAGTACAGGGAAGAAACTGGTTAGCATTTTCTATTTTGCTTAAGATAGCAATGCACTATCGGACAATGTTAGAAATTTTCCTACTCTTTCAGATAAAATGATCCCTGCCAGTATAGATTATCACCTAAGAACTATGTGAACTACAAAGTAATAGGGACTTCAACAAAGATACAGAGTGCAGAGCTGTATTCTTCTGCCTGGTTCATTCATAATTATGGATGAAATAAAGAGGCGTGTTTGCCTATTTGGGAGGGTGAAGTGGAAGGAAAAGGGGGAAGAGTGGGAAGAGTGAGCAGTTCAATATCTGGATCGAACAGAGGAACTTTTTCCCCCAAGGATCCTGCCGGGAGGAACCTTGACATGCACAAAGTCAGAACGTAGACAAAGTTGCCCTGGTGAGAACGATAAGGTCACCCGTGGGATTGCTGAGATTATCTCTGTCAAGCACTCGGACAGCATGCAGTCAAATGATGCATCATGCAGTCATTTTCGGGGGGGAAAAATCAATTTCTTCACCAGATCGCTATTTGCTTTTCAAAGTGCCCTTGTAGGCCTTCACCACCAAGCATTTATCAATTTAAATGTTGTAAATTGATAATGTGCCACTGTGCCTTGTACTGTTTCTGAATTATTTTGATACTTTTATTTTCTCAATAGTCTCCAAACCCTCAGAGCTTCCACATTCAAAGGGCATTTTTCTTTGTTACATCCAGAAGTGATGAACTTTTTATGATTAGTGTACAGGAGAAAAATGCAGACTTGCTTGTGGGGGGCAGGGGTGGGGGACTCACAAGCTACAGAGAATGACACGTTTTTCTTCTTTTTTAAAAAATTAACGTATGCCTATTTGAAAGACTTTAAAATAGCGGGGGCCATAAAGCACTATTTGAATTCATTTGTTAGAAGAACCCCAGTTACTCTAGCATTGCATAAATTTAGAATACCAACTGCAAAAATGCTAACACCTGGCTCCATCATTGTAAGCCCTCTGCTGTGTTGAAATAATACCTTTTTGTCTTTATATTCCAGCTCTCTAGGATGTGGTGATACCAGACAAGAGTAATAACTTGTAAGGAAAGCTAATATCTTCTTTTTTTCACCCCACTAAAGAAATATATGTATCTTTTACAAGCACAGAAGTGAGAGTATTAACCACATACTAACCTCAACTTGATTTGCATTGAAAAACACAGAATGGAAGAGTTGTAGGCTTGCACTTTGGAAAAGCAAAAGAAAGACATGGCAGTTGCAAAGCATCTTTAACCTCCAGTGATTTATTGGCCCTCAGCCAAGTTATCAGGGGAATCTAATTCTTCTTTATTATTCAAATAAACCACATTTGGCACCATGGTTCCCTTTCAGAATAGCTTCACAAATAGACTGAGCTCTGTCATTTATTTGACCTTGTACTTGTGTGCTGTAGCTGTAATTTTATTTGCCATTCTATATAACAAATGCAGAGAAATCTAAAATATGGAGATGAACAACAGGATGGGGAAAGGAGTTTATGGTAAATATATCGGCAAGGTTTTTAAAAAAAAGACCAAATTTAAACAACCGTTTACTCCTTTTCACCTTCACCTCTATTAGCTCTTATATGGGCCGTCACCCTGCCCCTTTCAGCAAGCTGCCTTGAATCAAGCCAATTTGTAACCTTGTCTGCAGCTACCTTCTGGCTGGCCAGGAAATGTCTTATATGAGGGTGGAGACTTGGTAAGAAGGGAAATGACTCATATGCATGCTGGGCACTGGGGGGGGGGTGATCAGAGCACACCTCAACAGAGGCTTCAGTGAGCATGAAGGGCATTTTCTAATGATATCATACCATAAATGTGTTGATTTCCTGTTTGCTCTAGATCCCGTTTTGCTGTAAACAGGACTTGATGTCAACTTGAAACCATTTTTGCTGGCCTAGGTGTGCATCTGAATCATTATCCTTCACCTCATTTTCAAGGAAAAGTGTTTTCAGAAGATGTTGGGTCCATTTGCATGCTCTGGCTAACTGAGTCCCATGTTCTGTGCCTCTGGCAACTATAAGGTTGAATTTCTCAGAGAGATTTAGAAGAACTGGGTGTGAGCGAAGGAAAGTTGATTTGAAACCATGTAAACCACCAAACTAGTCAAGGCTACTGTTAGGCCTGAATGCCAAAACAGAATGCCACCCTCCAAATGGTGTTCAGCACACTCATGGCGGAGGGAGAACAAGGCTTTGCCCGTTTATGACATTTGTAATGTGTTTGTGCCTGCTATGTGCATCATTACAGCCTTGCATTATATCATTACAGCCTTGTGAATGTGGACTCGAGTAGAAGCAAATCAGTTTGTTATAATCTACATGTTCATCTCTAAAGAAATCCTACGGGAGACTTATTTTTAGATTTCAGTTCCAGAAAATCTTTGCTTTCCTTAAGAAGCAATGCTTCCTTATTTTTGATAGTTGACTGTATTTCTCTTTTTGCCTTGGCTACCATGAAGCTCACAGCTAAAACTGAAGGTTTATTAGACCATTGGTACCCCTTTCTATAAGCCTCTTTTTCTGTTCCTCCTTTGTGGTAATAGATTACCTACTTTTGTTTATCTTTTTTCCCCCTAGTCCTTGGTTCTATTTTGACCTTATTTTTATCATATATGTTTATGTAAGCTATCTCAAATCCTTTGTGGAAAGAAGAAGGTATAAGCCAACAAATACTTCTCTAAGCTTTAAATCTTATATCAACTAGAAATGCTTTTTATTTATCATTCGAAGTCTCTTTTGGATTCTCTGGTGATTAAGCCCTTTACATTTTGGAAAAGATTTCATAAAAGTTGGCTATGTATCATTGCTACATTTTCAGTGTTATAAAACCCATTCTGTTTTCTTTCTTCATTTTCACTTCTGCCTGTTCTATCATAGCTAGAGAGCAGCTATAATGTCTTTAACAGCTCTGAATGCCATCACCAGTATAAGAAGTCATTTAATCTCTATGCAAACCAAATTCAGTATCAGTATGTTGGGATCTTTCTTTAAGATAAGGCTCATGGTGAGTAACTGGGCATCATTTTTACACAGGAAAGCGAGTCAATAATGCATACTTCCATAACCTGAAACTATTTTTTGGAGTTTAAGTTAAAATATACATTTTTCTACATATAAAGTCAAAAGGGCAAAGTCAAAGGGCTGCTGAGGAGGTTCAGACATCATCATTGCTGGGTCATTCCCATGATCACAACAACGTGGGAATGCTTTAAAGACAGCACCCAGCATGCAAGCATTCTGGACACCCGGAGCTGTTCCATGCAAAGGAGTGGAAGAGAAAATCTGCTCTGTCTCTCTACTCATGCTATATAACAGAGCTCAGCAGAAGTTTCCCTACTTTGTTTTCTCATGAACAAAAAAAGAATCCTAATTCTTTCCTGAGCATAAGCCGTTTAAAAGCCACCATATTTATTTACATGTCGAAAGAAAATAAAACTGAGGAAGAAATATCTTGAGAGTTAGAAATGCAGATACAGCTATGCTCTGAGTACCAAACTGACATGCGAGCAATATTCCTTAAAATTTTCACCGGACAAGTTTTTAATGATACAGTTACACATTGTCTCTATTTAACAAAAATATTTAAAAAGGAAAGGAGAGACCATACATTTATAGACTCCTTATCACTATCTAGAATTCGATGGAATAACAATTTAGCCAAAGTTGTAGAACACAAGCAAAGCATTTGGTTTGTATTTAATTAAGGGTGTGTGTGTGTGTGTGTATTTCTAAAAGAGCAAATGCTTAATTGAATAACTTAGAGTATATTTACTTTGTGTATCACCATTGAGCACCCCACAACCCTCACAAATGAAAAAGAGCATTGAGGAAATTTGAAGATTTACATCTCAGGGACTTAAATTTTCCTATTAGGACTTAGAACCTTAACTGGGTTGAAACTCTTTCCTAAAGTTTTAGCACACGTTTTCCCCCCATCATGCTTTGGGCATTTAAAACATACCATGAAAATAAACATCCAGTTTATTTTCATGCTAACCCAGAACTATTTTTAAACTTTAGTTTTGCGCTCTAAGTACATAAATTGGTGTGTGCACACGTCACTTTCTACTTTCATCATTTCAGTTGTGTAATGCTGCCAAATGAAGACCTCTGTCTCATATCTCATAGCTGCGTATTTGACAATTTCTGCCAACACCGAACACTTCTACCACAGGAGAAGGCAACAGCACATTTTATCCAGGGTCTGCCCCTGATAAGTCAAGATGCTGACTACTGGTAGGCACTTTAAAACCCATTACGTATCAAAGCAGGGACTGATTGCATAAAAGTTGCCAGATACTGTACCGTATCTACATAGCTGCTTTATTCTGTGGAAATCTCAATTATTTGTCTCAGATTTTAGGAAAAGATTGCCTTAATGATACAGTAGAGAAGCAGTAAAATAAACTGCTTTTAAGGAGAAACCAGCACAGGGTTAAAGCCAAAATTTTCTTGAACAGATGATATTTCAGATGGCCACACTATTCCAGATGCATCAATTTCCTTGAAAATCCAATCCATATATGTGCATATGCTGTGCTGGCAGGAGGACTGACTGAAATGGCCAAAACCCAAGAGCTAATATTCTTTTGGCCAGAATAATGCAATTATTATTTTCCTAGCTATCAGTCTAAGCATACAGAGCCATCTGTTATGCAAAGCAAACATACACATCTCAATTACAGAAAATGCAGTTGCCTTGACAGAATTTGGATTACACCACTAACCAGGGCTGTAAAATGTGTTTTGAGCTAGTATATAATGGATGCTTTTCAGGAGTTCCCTAATTAGCATTTACCTGCTTAAACTAATTATTCATCCTTCTTCCTTACTGGCTTATTAAACTTTGTTGGATACTCTCCATAAAACAGATGAACATGGGCATTGAGAACAAACAGTGGTGTTTCCAGTTCTATAGAACATTAACAACATGGTGGTGCACCAATTTCAAAATTGAAGATGCTCAATACTACATCCCAGACAGATTAAGACAAGGCTTAAAGTCTATTAAAGGCTATTACAAAACCAGAGATTTCAATGAGATACAAGAATTTTAATACTGAGTTAACAATAGCTCAGTTTCTGCCATTTGGTTTGCTAAAATCCACGTAAAACAGAATTACTCCATGAACTACAGCCAGTAGTTTACATGTTCTTCAAGGAAGCATTAACAGACCAGACCCTTGTTTGGATTCTCAACAGTAAATAATCAAATTTGGCAGTGTTTCTCCTCCTCCCCAGCCTTCCTCAAATGCCAAATCT
The DNA here is from genome assembly GCF_040939455.1 of Microcebus murinus. Lineage (NCBI taxonomy): Eukaryota > Metazoa > Chordata > Mammalia > Primates > Cheirogaleidae > Microcebus > Microcebus murinus. The sequence goes on from NC_134109.1 coordinate 60,776,171, forward strand.
CTCTCCTTATTATTTCCCAATGTCTTTCTTGATTTAGCTATTACCCAGCAAACTCACTGACAGCCAAAAGGTTCCAGCCGTGCTGGATGTCTCCTTAGAGCTGTGCCAACTTTCAGAAGCAATGAGTCTGGGGTGGGTCTTACTTAAAAGGAGAGAGACAAATCTTATCTCCGTCTTTAGCTTCAAGGGGCAACTGAATGAGAGGTAGATTATCTGACTTGGCAGATCTTCACACAGAGACAAAATCCCTCCCACCAAGGCTATATTTTCCTCGTGCCAAACCACCAGATGAAAAGGGTCAAACTCAGCCAATCACCTGTATGGGCACAAATACCCAGATGTTCAGCATTTTTATGGAGAAAACATCTGGATAATTAGCTGAATTGCAAACTTTGCTTCAGGATATTTTGGCATTCAGTAGATGCAGCCTGCGCCTTGGAATCCACTGAAGCTAAAATTTTTGTATTCCAGGGGATTATCCAGAACTAACATTCAGGATTTTGTCCCTGCCCCATCAGCCTCCATTTTCTTTTCTTTTACCCTCCAACAAACAAGTGTGAGTAATTACACGGCAAATAACGAAAGGCTATCTTATTTTATGAAATTGTCTTCCAGCATTAAGAAGCATTTGCAAAGGCAGCAAAATATATCCTTACTGGAACCCTCCTTGCAACACATTTTAATGGCCTCTTTCAGCATTTCTTGACTCCAAATGACTCCTGCCATTGTGTCAGCTCCCAGGATAATGCAGGGTCCTCCATAAACATCCAGTAATAGGACACAAGGGAAGCACTATTAGTGTGTCCCTTTCCTACCGGGCACAGAGGTTTCAAAGTTCAAAACAACCAAGGGAAGAAACTTCATTTGTTCTCAATAAATTAATAATGATCCTTTGGGGGGGGGCAACGAGGTGGGGGAATAAAGTTTTTGAGCGCAAGTTTATTCTGAACGTTCAACACTGACACGCAGGTTTCTCACTGACTTTGAGAGAAGAGTTGGGTAGAGCCATTAAATAATAAATTTGATAATTCATGCTAAACAGAATATTCCTTAAAGAAGGAAAAACATAAACTTGAAGGAGCCTTCACAATCACCACCAAGAATCTAAATTATTTTACTTACTTGTGAGAGACCTAGGTAGATGGAGACCGTTTCAGAGATGTACAAAAATTTTCCTTCTTGATTTAGTGCAAATACAAAGCCATCCAGGGACTGCAGGAAAAAATAAACAAATGAATAGGTTAATAAATATATATGATGAATAGTTAATTAATAGGGGGATGGAGAAAAGGAGAAAAGAACATTGAATTTAAGACCACTTTTTCTTCATGTTTAACAAAAGTTCTAAGATCTTTTAGTATTGCATTATATAGAAATTAAAGGCCTGAATTAAGACTACAAGCTTTGCTTTATTTTAGGGACTTCCTTATGTCTCTGTCATTTTGATCAGGACACATGACACTCACATATAGGTCATTTATGAGACGTCATCTTTATTTATTTATTTATTTTGGATTTAGTGGTTACTGAGATTAAATCAGCAAGATTCTCTGTTAGATAGCTGAATGGAAATGAAGATTGTTATGTAATGAAACAAACAAAAAAAGGGTTCCTATACGAAAAGCAAGTGAAATCACCAGTTGAAATACTATGGACATCAACGATTTGCTAATTAATAAAGAATTATGCACTCCCTGCTCCCAGTGCCCATTGTTAGAACAAATAAGTCAACACCTTATAGGTGAATGTTTATGAGCTGAAACCTTACAAACTGAAATCCTGTTTTATAAAACTCAACATTAAAGTTTTAGTGATAGTTCTAGTTTCCATTCACAACTCCTGAAATGAAAACAAAGGGAGAAAGAAAGAATGAATGAACAAATGAACAAAACAAAGAAAGAAAAAGAGAGAGAAGCTACACATCATCTTTAACTCTTAAAACCTCAGTTCACTTTCCAAATGGAGGACTGCATTTTCAGTTTGATGAATGATGTAAACCATCATGGACTTCAACTGCAATATACCACTCAGACTGAGAATAAATTTGTTTCAAATTCTTGCACCACGTGCATTTTATGCCCTCCATCATCTTCACATCTTTTGTTTCTTTATTTATTTTTTTAACAAAGTAGGTTACACAAGTGCTACTTGCACAGGAAAAGAAGTTTTAAAGATCAGTGATGTTAACAAGGATTGTGAATTTGCAAATACAGGACAGCTGCACTAGGAACAAGGTACATGGAAACACTAAATTAATAATTGACATAATTTTTAAAATATAGAAAGGTAGAACTGTGTAAAATTTAGTTAGAAATATGTGCCTCTTCAAATCCTAATAATTTAAATCTCCCAAAATACTGAATTTTGGGAGGAAATATGTATGTATATACAAATTATAAATATTCATATATGTATGTATATGGGCATGTGTGTACATATTTTTATATACATATATGTGTGAAATTTGGATTTCTATGCTTCTTGACCCGTTTTCACTGCCCCACTGGTCAAACATTGTGAGTGGCACCCAATCCCTTCCTGTGATTTACTGGGTTCTGATAACAATTCAAAAGTCACATTATACTGCTCCATAAAAGAGCACATTACATGACAGACAAGGCTTTAGTTAGGACAGTACAATAATAACAGCTTATATTTATTAAGCAATATGTGCTAAGCAGTTTGCACATACTGTCTCTTTTAATTTTCACAAGTAGTATATGAAGTTCTTATACATTCTGCATTTTACATTTATCTACATTTTACATACCAGGGAGTTGAGGCTTACTGAAGTTAGGCAACAATCTCCTAGTTTGGAGTTTGAATTTGACCCCTGTCAGTCAGACCCAAAAACTAACTATACTGCCTTCCACTAAAAATAAAGATTCTCTAACTGGTAAGTGTGAATTAATGAAAAGATAAATATTCACCGCATTTCTGTAGTTAAAATATGTATAATAAGAGGCGGCCTATGACTTTTTAAATATCACCCCTTGCTTTTGAACGAGCTGTTCAGATGACAGAATTTCCACCATGGGCGTAAGGAGACAAAGAGGAGGTGGGATGACAAGAGAGTTCAGTTCATAAGTTACTTCCACAAGAGGTCACCTGGTCGCTCTGTAACATGTCCCCTGGAACCAGCTATGGGGAATAAAATACTGCCTAAGAGAACTGGGCTCCTTCCCTTTGATAAAACTGCCAAACTCTGTGGAGCCCCGTCAGAGAGAACCTCTTAGACGTAGAGTGTGGTACAGTGGAAGCTCACTGTGAACCCGTGCAAAGGGAGAGAAGTTTCCTTCTTACAAGTTTGGGAAGGATCTCCTTTCCACATGTTTTTACTTCAAAGATGTCCCCTGGGGACAACTCATGAGAGTTAGGACCCTCCCCTAATTTGACCATCTGTCCGCTTGGAGCAAAGAGCCTTGTTAGGTTTTCCATCCAACCTATAGCCATGGCATGGCACATAATCACAGACAACTGCGTAAGCCATCTCCTCAAACCGTAACGTGCCACTGTCAAATTAGAGTGACAACACGGAGACAGCACAGGAGGACTCCTATGGAGACAAGAGACAGTTGAAAGGCTAGTTGGGAGCAGAGGAAAAGACTGATGAAGCTGGTGTGGGGATACTATCCTATTTCGTAGGTGAGGAAACTGAGGCACAGAGAGCCTAAGTGGCTGAATATGATCAGGCAGCCAGTGAGCAGGCAGAGCTAGGATGAATCTTCTGCACTCCCATCATACCATTAAAGCATTTATGGCATTGTATAGGCCTGGTTGGCTGATTTAGTTACCAACTAGACTGACTTTCTCAACAGTAAGGAAATGCCTATTGTCTATGTGTAGCCAGCACCTAACAACTGCTCCCTCAAGACTAATTAAAACCAGTTCTACCTCCAAGCTCAATGCTTCCTTTCCCTTACATCACACATGCCATACGACTAAAAGTGATAGAAATTATTTTCTCAAAGAGTCCTGTTTATGGAGCTATGAGATCATCTGCAGATTTAGATGTCACAGATTTCTAATTTGGTCTGGGATAGCTCCTGATATTTGGAGTATCAGAGTTAGAGTGGATTCTTTCATAGTACTCCAAAGCATCCAGTGCTCGTCCTAAAAAGAGGTGTCATTTGCCATCTACCCAACCTTTACTTTCTAACTAATGGGGATTATGATTTTTAACATCAGGTGCAGATCTCATGAACTCACTAAAATACTTGAGGAGGTTTGGGCACTATGGCAGGGAAGGAATATCTGGGGGCTAAACATCTGATGCTATTAAGCAGCAGTGATCTAAGAACTGGCCAGTTTTGTTTGGCAAAAACAGAGGCTTCAACACATGTTCCAATTTCCTGGTGAGATTAAAATGAGTCTATGTCTACATGACACAAAAACATCCAGTCAATTCAATTAAAAATAACAGCCAATTTGGTAGAGGGAAAACAACTAGTCAGATTAGTTGTTAGTCATCACAGAGGTTAAAAAAAAAACTGGTTAATTAACCATATTTTTCACTTTTATGCTTATCGTTTTGAACAATTATATCTATAGTAAGAGACAAATATCCCTAACTCTGGTTTGATTACCTTTCAAATAAAGAATGTGCTATGAAATCAGGTCTAAAGTGATTCACAAGGTCACTTTCCACATAGCCATTGCCTTCTGATTCAGGGTCATCCTGGGCTACAGCTAGTTGTATTTTGCTACTTAGAAAAGTTTGAAGAACAGCATCAATGTTGGTTTAATTTGGGCATCTCAATTTAAAAAGGTGGGAGGAGGAAGGAAACATTTAGTCAGTTCTTAGAAACCAAATGTGATTAATCTGAAAGTTCTGTGGAGTTTTTTAAAATTTTGAATCGAGAAAGCTATTATATACTGTGCTATTCAATCACTGCAGGCTACTTTTTAATTTTTTTTTTTCAACTGCCCACTGTTTTCAACAGGCGCCAATTAAGATTCTGAGGTCAAAGGGTTAATTACATCTTCTTACCCACTATGTAGAATTTTCTGATTATTAACTAAGGTTGGATTAAGATGAAAAAGAACCTACACAAATGTTAATGCTAGTCCCTCCTCGAGAAGATTTATTGTAAAGCCATGCTGAAATCTATCTGCTTTCCTCAAAGCAGATGGAGAACAAAATCTTAGAAGAAACAGTAAAACAGACGTTTTAAAGACATGCAAGTATCTGATTTATCAGGACAGTTTTCTTATTACTGAAAACAGTTTAGTTACCCAGACAGGGCTGATAGGAGATTTCCTTTGTCACAGCCCAGTAAGTCTATGAGGTGCCCATGCAAGGACTGAGGCTTGGATACAGAAGTCAGGAGCTATAGCATCTCTGAATAATAATGCTTGTAATCATAATTTATATCCCCTGACATCAGTGTAACATATAAAGTATAGGCACACTTTCTCAACCCCAAAAGCTGAATGAATGCTTCTTATAGTATTTGTCAAATAAGGAGGTTATTTCCTTGCAGGGTATGAAATTTGCTATAGCTTCATGATTGAAAGTATACTAACATTTAATGCACTGTGCTAAATAGATTTATATTTGTCAAAGGCATTTTGTTTCTGGTTTCCTTTTTAGGCATATTCCTTTGCAGCCAAATTTCACAGAGTGAAATCTTACTATGTTGTTCTTATAGGGGCAATTCTCATGTATATAACCACTCTGAAATTAGTGGTTCTTTCTTCTACATTCCAGCACAGAAGGGAGAAAAAAAATCACCCCAAAGTCTTTTCCTATGACTTAACTCCAGTTAGAAAGAAGAATTACCAGTAGGCTAGGTTATTTTAATGACAGATTATTTTAAACTAAGCCTTCACCATCTGTTCCACCCCCTAATTATGAATGCAAAAAGAACATATTTCACAATTACATCAGTAAAAAAGTAAGATATACATGATTTAAATGCATGCATGTGCTCCTTGTCCAATGTGCCGTGCATCTGTGATGTTCTTCTAATTCAGGCTCAGACTGCAGAGAAAATACTCATCTGTGATACCGTACAGTCTCTAACACACTCAACTTTCCCTCTAAAGCTAGAGTTCTTCACTGTTGTGACATAATTCTGTTAGTGTAAGAGCACAGCACGAATTTGAACACTGTGCTTATTAGACATTAGAAACAAGGATTTTGTAACTGTTAAAACAGCTTTGCTATTAATAAAAAGAGGCTCTCTGAGAAAACTGCCTCTGTTATCTGAGCAATGGGTCAGCATCTGGAATAGGTGGGTCTTGCTTTGGAACTGCATAAGAAGCCTGGCCTGGAGAATAAGGATGGGGCTCCAGTACCTATCTTTCTACTCTGTTTTTGGCAGCAGTTAAAAGAGTTAGAAAGAAAAAAAAATATTTATTAAATTTTTTGGCCCTTGGATACAATCACACTTTGATAGAGCTCATTAAAATGCCATATTGTCCTCTGAATGCACTCAGGAGGTGACGCTATGGTGCTCAGGCACGCACATGTGGACTCCCAGCAACTTCGAGGAGAACCCGGACAGTGCCCAAGTGCCCACATGTATCTGTTTATGGGGAAGAAAAAGATTTCCAAATTTTGTCTTTGCAATGTGACTTTTAACAATCCAGCACTGTGCAGAAACAAAAGCCTTATTTTTTCATAAATAGGAATCTAAGTCAAGTATATTTTCTCAAAGTGAATAAAAGCACACATCAAAGGTTTGGACTTTTATTTAACTCTTAAGAATCTCCCAGAGGTTTCTGTCTCTTTCCTTTCCTTCCAGTGAGTCAATCGCATGAAGGATAGCATGGGTTCTTATTATCATATACCAAAGGCCACATGTTCCCCAATCACATCACTAAACTGGGTTATTTAGGTTGAGTTTGGCTATTTTGTCACTTAAAAAAAAAAAAAATCCACAACAGGAAAATGCAACACCTCAAAACACATTTAAGAGTTTCCTAAAACACGTAAATCCAAACATCTTAGGTGAGAAAATAGTTCAGAGAGGCACAGGCAGCCTCTCTTCACTTCTTACAGGAGAGGTACCAGAATAAAAGGGAAGATGTTGAGCTAGTGAAATGTTAAAACATGAGAAGAACAAAGACATCTGCTTTCTGAGCAAAGAGATCAGGTTTTGCTTCTGCTCATTAAAATTCCATTTTGTGGGAGCTGTGTATCAAAGTGCTGACCTTTTTTCTCTGGGATGCTAGTTCAGGCCTTACATCCAGTCTTGAGGGATGTAGATTTTCTTGATTTGAACATCCAGCCAAATGGACAACAGGCTCTGGCATGAAGACAGTGTGTGGCATTTGGTGGAATCACACGTGCCTCTGAGCCACCAGGGGCGGCACACAGACCCCACATTATCTGTGGCTTGTCCTAGGGGACCCTGGGGCTCCACTCAGGGCGTAAGTGAGCATGGCTACTTCACAAACTCCCCTTTGCCTCAAGGAGCGGATTCCCACTAGTTATCCTAAGGCACAAATAACATTGGAATGTTAAAACATTTCCTTTTTGCACATATGGTATATTAATTTACTGAAAGGTAGGCTCTTCAAAATCGGGGGGCTAATTCTTTATTGTGCTTCTCTCCCTTTGAATTTAGAGTTTTCTTTCAAGTCAAAGGAGGAATCCCCTTGGCAGCAGTAACATAAACAATACATTGCATTGGTCCTGAAGGGCCTAAAAATGTCACTGCTTTGCTTTGGCTAGACACACAGTGCTTGGTCATACACAGGCTACCAGGTATCTTTCAAGCTGTTGGCATTAAACAAAACAACAGAAAGAAAAGAATATTTATTTGACATCCTCCAGATTATAGACTACTGGAAAATAGGAAGTTCTCTTCATTTATTAATATATATATAAAAATGAATATATATTTTATATACATAAAACATAGCTATCTAACATATCTATCAAACATATTACCTAAATTACATATATTGTATTAATATATTTGTTATTTTGTTATAGTACAGGATGTCACAAACAATGCTGAGTTTACTCAATATTCAGCAGGGGAAAGAAAACATTTGTTAGCCAAATTACAGAGGTCTTATGTGAGATAGGTATTATTTAATCCTACTTTGCAGATGAGGAAACTGTGGCTCTGAGAAATTAAATGCATTGCCCAATGTCACACAGCCCATATGGGACAGAGCTAAGAAAGAAAGATCCTTTGACTGCCCTTCCTCCTACTGCTAAAACTACCTGCGAGGTATTTCAGGTTTTCACACACCGACACAGCTGTGTGGGATCTTTGCCTTGTCCAGCATTTCTTTCCACAGAAGCAATTCTCATGCACCTTGTGCTTAGAAAACACCCGTTGCTGCTTCAAACAACACATGTTGATGCTTACTATGCATCGGGCTCATGACAGCCTGGGTTGCACAAAGACGAACAAGACAAGTTCCCCACCCACAAGTTGCTTTCTTAAAGAAAACTCATCTGTGGGATCCGAGACTTAAAAAATGAGTAAAGTTGAAAAGCAACTTTATAAAACAGAAAACCCCAAGGCAAAGGCAGTTTCCAGTTTAGGATCTGCTGAATACAGTGTGGGCCCCTGTATCACCTACCTCTATCCTTCTACTAAGCTGATTTTTTTGGGGTGGGAAGGCACAAAGTGCTGGATTTTGCAAATGTACAGTCAAAAGACTATCAGACCTTGAAGAAATTCCCATGCCTTGGAAAAAGATTCTTGTGCCTAGAAGTGACAGGGGACCCCACAAGTTAATAAACAATTCCCAGGAAAACCACATCTCCCAATAGGCAGCTGGTAAAAGACTTGACCACATGTACCACATATAGGCGGCCAGAACACTCACCCCATTTTCTGTTTCCATGTTTTTCATTCAGATTTATGGGTTTTTTCCCACCCCCCAGTAATATATATATACCATCTTATATAGAAATCATTGTGAAAATAAGATAGACTTTACAGATATTTATTTTATAGTCATGTTTACCTGAAAGTACATCCTCAGTGTTGTTAAATAAACTCATATGGTGCTTCTGTTATGGCTGATTATAATATGAACCTGACTATTCACTGGGCAGTGGGTAACTTTAAAAAACATGCTTTTTAAGAGAAAGTAATAAATGCTTTGTACAGGTATTCCTTTAGGTAAGGGGTTTGTGTCAGGGGTAGTAACAATGATTAAAGAACCCTGTAATGAATTTAGCATATTAAAAGACCATTTGGAGACCTCAGACACTAATCTGGTGCATTCATGTGTTTCATTTCTAGGAACATTTTATTTGTATCTCCAGGGAAAAGGCATAAAAAACATTTGTACTGAAAGGAACTTGATTGTTAAAAATGTCATTTAGAAATTCTGGTTGGGGATAATGCTTAGGCCATGAAAACCTTCTATGTTAATTTCAGGAAATCGTTGTAACTAGGTTCTTTGCTCTTTATTTTATATTTCATTCATATAATTAATAATTAATTTTTAGTAAACCCACATAAAGCTATAAATATGATGGACTGATAATGGACAGTAGCATTTGGTTCCGGAAATTGACCACACTCAGAATTGTTTTTGAAATCTTTTGCGAATAATTGTACCTCTTCCAGGTCCTACATTTTACAATATTGAAATCTTTATATTGTTTTTTCGCACATTCCACATGGTTAGAAACTATGTTGCTTCAGTGTTTTAGTTCCAGAATTTAGCTCCATACGAAGCAGAGATATACATTTATGGGAAAATCAATTATTCTGATGGAATGGGGACCTGTGCTGAATGATCTCTGGATAAACAACTTGGTTTACTGCTCACTATAGCTCTCGGCTGCTTTGCAGACCTTCTTTCACTATCTTCTTTCACAGTTGGCTCTTGAGTCTACGTGAGAAGGACCAGCATGCACTGCCTGTCCACAGAGCTCTCATCCTATTCAGGGCTCCAAGAAAATGCTTCTGCTCTTATCCCCACATGCCTAACTACTTAACACATGTGAAGTGAAAGAGATCACGGATTTTTATGGATTACACACATACTTGCACATATCCAAAGCACAACTAATGTCACAAGAAATCTTCATATCAGAGAAACCCTAGATGATATTATTTGAAATAAAGGGATTCAGCATGTGAACTTTGCTGACCAAATTTACTAGGTGTTCATTAAAGGGTGGTCTAAATTTATACAATTAAAAACAGTAGTGCTGACTCAGGCAGCTGAGGCAGGAGAATCACTTGAGCTCAGGAGTTCAAGGCCAGCCTGGGCAATGTAGTGAGACCCTGTCTCTAAAAACAAAGCAAAACAAAACCAAAAACAGTGGCACTGGCTTTTATTGATCCTATAGATCTTAGCTTCTGTGGTCTATCGAATTCAGGAAAAGAATGAAACAATTGGGCTGGAGTGTGGGGTTTTTGATGCTGGTAGTTTTGTGGGATGAAGACATTAGTAAAGAAGAAAATTAAATTCTAGTATTTTCCACTGATTTACTTAAAGTGAATCTTTGTTTATTTTTTAAATATGAAAAATGAGACTGGAATTTCCTTCCTCTTTCTGATTCTACTTCAATGATTATCCTCCCTGGAAAAGAATTCCATGCCATCATTGAAGAGGAACTGGCCATTTTATTATTTGAATTTCCAGGATCAAAGATGCTTTAACCAAAATCTCAATGAGTTTTATAGAAACAAAGTTTGACTAAAGTTATCTATAAAGAAGCAAAGTATAACTGACATGCAAAGTCGAAAATAACTGCCTTGAATGTAAAATCAGACATGCTAAGGTGATTTAAAGAAGTCAAAGGATGTAATGTATCAAATCATGGAAACCACGGGGCTTACTACCTCAGTGCCTTTCTGACCCACACATCAAACAGCAAACACGGTAGACTCTATTTTCTACTTTAACCACTTGATTGATATGTCAAATTATCACTGTGATTATTATTTTTCGTTTAAAATAGGTGCTCAGAAGTGTGTAAAAAAGCATTTGAAAAGGTATACTTCTGTTTTGTCTTGAAGTCAAGCTTTTATGAGAGTAATGGATTGTGGGTGTCAAAAAGCAAATTATATTCAGCACATGAAGTGTCAATACATGGTCAATTTTTTTTCAGAAACACATTTGTTCTACAATATTTGAGATACCTGGACATTTGGTTATAAATAAATATAATCTAAAGGTTCTCATACATGTTCTTATAATTACCAAATGGGAATAGAGCATTTCTTGGAGCTAATAATGCTACCACATAAACTTCCCAGGGCAGAAGCAGGTATCAAAGTTTTTGCCCATATGTAGTCTTTTCTTTCCCCTCTGTCCTGGAGTACATCATCTCCCACATGATCCTCCCCTTCCTTGGGTTCTTCAGTGAAGTCAGGGGCTGGTAACTGACATCTCAGATATCTGCCAAAGAATGACAGACCTTGTTATTCTGCTTTTTCCTAAGCAGCACGGAATATAAGGCTGCTAGGCAAGTCTAGCTTACTGTGTATTTTGTCTTGGGCTATTTGGCATAAGTTGCCACAGAACGCCTAATATCTACTTTTCTACAGAGCCCTTATCACCTAACATACCTGAGTCATCACTAGATAAACTGTTTTCAGTGACTTAGGGCCATCTGGTTTACTGAAATTGTGTAACAGTCATAACAGTATACATCCTACAAGGGATTTGCTGCCACAATAATCTAGGTTATGCACGATCTATTCAAATACATGGATGTGCCAATCTACTGTAATTCTAAAAGAAATTTGCAGTTGGTCAAATTGATAATTCACTCACTAGAAACCTTGAATCAATAGTCTCAGTCTAACTGTGACATGCACAATGATTGTTTATGCACCCTCTTGTCTTAAATAGCTAAAGATATGTTAGAACACAAATAATTTGAAAATGGATATATTCCACCATTCAATGAGTTTGACAAATGGCAATCTACTTCCCAATGACTATTAGACTTATTAAAATTTTATTTAGTCTACAGAATTTATAGTGGCCTCAACCATATATAACAATAATACCTTAAGCCACAACTTTCACCTCCTACTTAGTCTTTCTCAGCCTTCTATGTCAAAGGCATCCAAATTGCCAACAACAGTGGTAGGAAGGAGCCAAGATATTAAGTTCCAAGTCTGATTTTTTTCCTTGGCCCTCTGCCTGGTTTCTTTTAAGAGCTGGGCACATGAACTAATACTTATTTTCATTACTAGAATGATATTTATTCTAGCTGTCTAGAATCTCAAGATTGCAAGATGATCAACCTCACAATTAAGAAAATTTCCACCTGTACCTACCATATAAACTGTCTCAATAAGCTTGCAGAATTAATATTTTTAATGAAGTCCAAACAATTTAAGAAGGATAAATCTCCATTACAACTGTTCCTTAGACATAACTTAGGGTCCAAGTAACACCAACCTGCTCCATGAATGATGGTAGATTGAAAAAGTGAGGCAGTACAATGTCAGATAGTATCACCTGGGAAGCTACAGGGTGCAAATTTGAGATAAACAGTTTCCATGACACTTCTATGTTCTCATTTTAGCTCCCTTTTTATTTTTTTCTTTGATTTCCTTTTCTTTCCTTTTTCTCTTCTCCTTTCATGGTTTGGGTGGATTTTGCATTCATGAATTTAGTGAAAGAGGTGCTGATGGCCACAGTGACAGTGTGGTGGTGGTATGTGTGGGCCATACTTCACAGTTAGTGTCCCCATAAATCCTTCTCCGAATGTGTTTGTATGTGAACCACAGGGCAGCTAAGAACAACTCTGAATACACTTATACATTTGATTCATGGGTGTGTAATGATTACTGACAAATCTCAAAAACCATGAATGATTCTGAATTTGTGTAGGCTCTTGTACATTTTGTATGATTGAATATTGGGGACAAATTCTTTTTGCCTCCAATGAGATTTGTTCACTCTAGCCTTGACCTTCTCCAACAAGTCAGATTTGTTTTATTGTCTTGCTTGGGGGCTGCTCCTTAGTAATAGCATGAACTACTTTAATTTCTACTTAAATGCTTCGCAGGCTGAAAAGTGTCTTCCCCTAAAGGACTGAGCCCCTCAAGAGTCAACTTGGCCTCTGAGCCCCAATGGAAGACTTTTATCCCAAAGCAAATAAAAATATATTAAGGGTTTTATAAACACAACCTTAAGCCTTTATCATTTTCTATATGCTCCTTCGACTCTCATTACAGGTAACTGTACTTGCATGAGACATTTGCTGCTCCTCTCTACCAAATTTTTATCCCTCTCTTAGTTCTTTCCTGCTGTGACAGGAACCTGTCATGAAAGTGTTAGCCAATGTTATTTTGCCCTTACCTAAAGAGCACATAGACATGACCCATGAGGCAGGTCCACTGTACAGTGACACAGGTCTCCATAGTTTATCAACATCCTTAATTCTACTTGAGCTAACTAGGCAAAGAGAGTGTAACCGTGACAAGCATTGTCCTCAATACTCTAGAATGCAGTGAGTCCGGCTTTCCTATAAACTCAGCAAGGGTGTAAGTAACACATCTTCACAGGCAATAAGCAAAGAAAACCATTCCTTCACAGCTTTTTAAAAGGCAAGTTTTCCTCACGTTGGGCTCCATTAACACACTGAACCTGGACTATGTTATCACAATTAAAATTTTCAATAATATGGCATGACATAAAACCATCATATTGAACAGGGTAAAAATCACTGTCCCAAATAGCTACACGGGATCTGTTGTGAATAATTTACACTTGCTTCTTCAATGCTAAAATCTGTTGGCTTACTGGAACACACAAGGGAACGGTGGATATAGGGAGTTATTCAGCAAGTTTTTGAAAGAAACACATTACCAATGCCCCCTTATAATATATTAGGCAGCCTGAATGGATTACTCAAGAGGATATATAGGCTTAAACACTTAGCTATGGAGAAATGCCTAGCAGAGGGAGTGTTGAGGGTTGGAGAACATGGGCTGAAACATTAGGACCCTTCCCACGACTTCTGCATAAATCAGTTGACAAAAGAATGGTTGACACAGTAAGCAGCTGAAGTGGTTGAAAGAGAACTGATTCTTTCATATCTGTGCCTAGGATCTTTCCAGAGTTTTCAGGAGAAAAGAAATCTGGATATCATCCTAGTCACAGGTGAGGCATCAGAAAGAGAACAAGGGTTTCTAAGATACAGGGACAGACTCCTGGCGTGATTAAAAGGTGTGGAAGTGGGAGACTTCTAGAGTCAGAGGACCTTATAGGAACCCCACAAAGAAGATGACTGAGGAGGACAGAAGAGTTGCATCAGGCAGATGAACTACTCTGACAACACCTTGACCTTAGTCATTGCTAAGAAACACAATCTGTACCTCTCGTCAGGAAGAGCCCTGCTTCAGTTCTTGAAAAATCCTCACATGGGACACATCTTGCCAGAGGCCACACAGCTCACGGCTCACAAACCTGGCACTAGAGAGTGACCTCTCTAGTTGTCCTTAGCATGGGGAGCATGACTCAGTCAGAGTCTCCCTGGTCAGATTCAAAGTGACAATGATAGAGAAGATGGGACAATTATGGTCTTGTCTCTTCAGTTCCTTTAGTGAAGCTAAGGAGCCTATGTGGCCAGAGTTGAACAAGTTCCGCATCTGGGTTTGAAATAAAAATGCTTCCAACATTTCAAGAGGTAGCAAGGTGTAATGTGAAAGAATGCATGAGCTTTGGACTCCAATAGACCTGAGCTCAAATTCTGATTTTGCAAATTTACTGTTTTCTCATATGAAACGGTAAAGAATAATATCTACATTATTTATTCTACTCAGTAGAGCTGTTTAGATGATTCAAATTAATGCATGTAAAAGTGCCATTATATAGCAAGTATATAATAAATGGTACCCAAATGACTATAATTTGACTTGGGATTCTGATTTAGGAAGAAGGTCTGCTAATAAGAGTGGGTTTTGCCTACTCATAAGGAGAAAAACACACTTGGAATAATGGGATAATTTAATAAGGGCAGTTAAACTAAATTTGTTACATATGAGACTAAAGGTAAAATAAGAAAAGGCTGTGATAAGATTCATCATAGTCACAAACATTTCCCTTTAAAACTTAAAACAATCCATACGTTTAGGTACAGATTATTTTAAGGGAGAAAAATACTATTCATTTACCTTGAGAAATTGCAGAAGTTATCAGAAAGAGATACATTAAGGAAATATAGCGTGAAACACTTGAGCAGAACATTAATGTCAACAAGAAACGAGAAGAATAAAAACATAAAAATAAGAGAAAAATGATTTTCATAAGCGTGGTCATTTAAAAATAAGAACTATTCTGCAATACATACACATACCAAACACACATACACAACATGTCTTAGTCTGCTTGGGTTGCCATAACAAAATAGCACAGACTGGGTGGTTTAAACAACAGAAATGTATTAATATTTTTCTCACAAGACTGAAAGCTGGGAAGTCCAAAATCAAGGTGCCTGTGAGGTTCAGATTCTGGTGAGGGCTCTCTTCCTAGATTGCGCATAGCCACCTTTTGCTGTGTCCTCACACGGCCTTTCCTGGATGCACGTATGTGGGGAGGTTGTGGAGGAAGGGAGGAGAAGGAGGGATGGAGGGAGAGAGTTCTCTCTCTCTTTCTCTTTTCATAAGGCTACCAATCCTATGGGACTAGGACCCTACCTTTAGGACCTCATTTAACCTTAATTACCTCCTAAAATCCTTACTTCCAAATACAGTCAACATGGGGAATCTGGGCTTTAACATATGAGTTGGAGGTGGGAGGGGCACACTTCACTGCACAGCACACATATATATAGTATGCGTATTCAACTATCCTCCAAATCACAAAAGGGATGAATAATAACAGTGACAGCATTTATTGAGGTGGTGTCTGTATTAGACCCTGGGAGAAGGACTTTACACGAACCAATCCAGTTCAACCTCACTTCCTCACTTAGAGTCCCTGTTCGAGATGAATAAAGTGAGATCCCTTAGTTAGTAAATGATAGAGCAGGAACTCAAATTCAGGCTGCTCTATAGTGTATGCTCCCACTACACATACTAATGTTGTAACGGCTTTATACGAACTCCGCATTGTTTCCACTGCCCCCTCTTCACGTGTAACTGGAAGCAGATGAAAGAGGGTGTCAGCGAGGTGTCAGCCAGGAGACTGCCTCTAAGCTTCCTCCAACTCAGCCTGTGCTCTAGGTGAGAGCTGTGTGTGAGAATGCGGGAAGAGACGAGGAAAGGAGGGAACCGACACCTATCAGGGTGCTCTTTTCATCAGCTTACTTTACCTGAGTGACTGCGTCCTCCATGTACACAGGCCTGGCCCGCACATTCACCCACGTGGGGACAGGAGGGCACGTGTGACAAAGGGGAACAGAAAATACCTGACGCCGAAGCCTTCCAACCGCTTGACAATTTTGCCTGACTCCAGTTCTGTTTACCTTCAAATAGCACCACACTCCGAGACCCGCGAGCGAAGTCGCGGCTGCTGGCTGCCTCGTGCCCTGCAAGCAGAGGTCGGTGTCTGAGGGCGACTCTCGCTCTCCGTGGCTCTGCTGGAGCCAACACCGCCCGCCACGTGTGCGCATGCGCACGTGGACCGCCCATTTACGTGTATACGTGGGGCAACTGATCGACTCAATATTTTTAATTTAAATGCCTGGAAGTGGCAGCCATGAACATTTGATTTTAGGATCCGAAGTTAATTTGCCTTTTTATTCAGCACTGTTTAGATCTTAAATAAATTCAGTTCTGGGCGTTGCCACTTTACTGAAACAACTTAGAGAGGGTTCAAAAGGGAGCTGAGAAAATGATTAGATGATTGAAACATAACACTTTTAGGGGATAGTTAAGTGGGCTGGATTACTGAGCCTCGAGGAAGCTGAGGGACAATGTGGACACACGTGAGGTTTGTCTGCAAGGCTGGCAACCGCTTTCTGCTGCAGGTGGGGCAAACGCAGTGTGGAAAATTTGAGCGGGAAAGGATCTGAGGAAATGACAGAAAGGACCGTCAAGGACAAAAATGGGCTACTGAGGAAAGCTATGTTGCCTCCTGATCTGACAATCCAAAAGGCCAGATGTACAAAGCTGGCAAGCATAGCTTAAGAAGGACCCTGCCTAACCTTGATGTGGTGCATGTATGTGAGAGACAGCCACACACGCACAGACACTAGATGATAACTCATTTTATGATGCTATATTGTATTCTAAGGTTGTCAGGAAAAAGCTATGAGGAGTTCCTGGCCAGCAAAAGTTGGAATTTGAAGTCAAACATGTACATACATGTATACTAACTTCATCATGACACCAGGCAAACCTTTCAGACAAACACAGTTCAGGTGTCTGCTGGGAGAGGCCATAACCTGCCTCCCTAAGATATTTATAATGCTATTATAAAGGGAAAGAAATTAACCTGCAGAGGAACAAAGCTAAACCGATGTACTCCAGTGAGTGGGCAGATATACACATCCCCACAGGCATTCATTTAGCTGGCAACTGGGAGACTACTGCAGATATGAGCCACATCCAAGAAGGCAACATGTGAAGATTCTCCGTCAGTCCAAGTAGGCATTGGAGGATCTTATGCACCAAGTAAGAAAAAACTCCTGGTGTTTGTACAGATGGCCCTTTCATTACAGGAATTTTCATAGGCATCCTTGGGCTCATTCTCACATCTTCCTAGAGTTGTTTGTGTTTTCCCATTTTAGAGGCAGGGATACTGAGCCACTGAATATCTCTTGCACTGTCTCAGGGAGTAAGCCAGTTTTCCCCCAATCACATGTTTTGTGTGTGTGAAGCTGAAAAACGTGTAACCTGTGGGGGCAGCGATCAGGAACGGTTCAGATATCTTAATTATCCAACTATTTAAGAACCAGGTCTCTATCCAACCCCAGCCTGTCATAGCATCAACTGCTCTTGCCAATATGACAGCTTTAAGCAGCATTTACACTGTTGGTGAACACAGCGTGTGGTAAAATGATTTAGCATCATGAATAAACACATATGCTTGCTTGGGTCCAAATTTTAAAAGTGACAAACCCATTTTCTGGCCCACGATTTAATGGACTAGAAACAAACTAAAAAGTACATAATTTACTATGCATGAACAGATAACTTCCTTTGCAGCAAGTGAACTTTTTGTTATCAAGTGCTGCACTCAGAACTCTGATTACGGGTTGTGCATCCCTATTACTAACGTGTACACACAAACACAGCCCTCTAAACATACCCCACTAGTTCTTTCACGCCTTGAAACATATCTGGGCATAGAACTGGTTGACAATGGATGCCTAATGCCATAAGGTAAAGAAGAAAACCTGACTTCAGGGGTTAAAAACATTAAACAAGAGGTTAATAAAAAGATGCTTCTCTATAGCATCAACAAAAAGAAGAGCTGATAGAAAATCCTCTTCCAAAAATGCAATGTCTATACCTGGTTTCTTTAGCTTGAAAGTGGTGTCCCCTATGCCTCATGCTTCCCCCAATAGACAGGCTCGTCATTTTACTTTTAGTCTTGTTCCCATTTTATGTTTACATTTTATTTTCTCATTCCCTTCCCTGAATCCCCCTGCTTCTAGTTTCCAGCTCAGTGTTTACAGAGACCTTTACTAGAATCAGGGAGGTTGAAGAGACCCCATTTTTCCCCTTCTCTTATAATGTCCATTCTTTTTTTCCCTCTTCCCAGAGAATAGATAAGTTTACCCAGAAAATAAAAAGCTAATACAACCTTTTGCTCATCAACAAAAGTATGTCTTGTTGTAGCCAGGAATAAGTTAATAAAACAGGGAAAAGGCTTAGTGGCTTAAAAATAGGCTCCTTGGGGTTATGAAGGAACAATGTTGTTTTTTCTTCCCAGCGTGCAAGGATTTAATTAAGTGATAACAGTCACCTTGGGGTGGCTGCACAAGGCAATAATATCTAGGTGAAGAAAAATGCTGAAGAGAGTTGAGTACAGTCAATTTATCTTCAGAGAAGGCAATAAATGAACAAAGCATAGGTATTGGGCTGATTGTTTTGCAATGTTTCCATTACTGATAAGCATCAAAAAAAAAAAAAGGACAGAGATTTGGCATTTTCAGTTTCTGAAATGTATTAAAGACAGAGAAAGGAAATGAAAAAATTGCTGTGAGGTCACATCCTCACATTCTAATTACAAACAGTTTGGTAATTATTCAAGCTAAACATAGAACAAGAAAATTTTCATGTTGACACAAAGGATGGGGGCACAGCTGAGCCGTGTATTTGTAAGCAAACATACAGAACTTGGGATTTTTTGTTCTGCCACAAAAAGAGGAAGCAACGAGAAAGAGGTGAGGGTAGCGTGAGGCTGCGTTCGTGGTTAGCCTTGGAAACAGCAGACCTCTGTTCAAAGGTCAAATTTGGGGAACTTTTTGAGAAGTTTAAGGGAATCAGTTTAAAAGTGTTAGTATCAGGCATGAAGCATACCCTAAAAACAACCAACCAAAGACAACCCCCCCCAAACAGTGACATCATCAGCCCTGCAAAATGTGAAGAAATAACTGTGTGGATGAATACTTAGTTGATAAAGCCAACACATTACTTTTGTTTCTTATTATAGGGTGTGGGGGTCTGGAACATGGGTAACAAAAAGAAAATATGGAGAGTTTTCTCTTTTTCTAAAAACAGTAACAGCAGCAACACAAAACGTCCTTCTATACTACTTCAGTCTTTCAACAGTGGATCTCAAAGCACCCTGCAAAATTAATTAATTCTAACACTGTCTCTGCTTGATATAAGGAAAATGAGGCACTGAGGTTAAATGTAACTTGTCTAAGACCACTCAACCTGTTCACCTCAAAGTTCTGATCCCTAATTCTCACACTTCTTGTCTACCTAATTGCCTTCTTGGAGACCACATCACCTTCCTCTTAAGAGTTCAAGTTCATATCGCTCCAATTTCAGTAGTGATCGAAAAAATCCTGCCCTCAACCCCTGCTCCCCACTCCCCCAGCTATGGCTCCAGACATACTCTTCCTTCCCTGAAAAGTGACAGCAGCAGGGGAGAGACCTCTGTTTCCAGCTGGGTCAGCCCATGCATACAGCAGTGTTGAGACAGGGAAAGGTTCCCTCCATATATAATCTTCTTCTCCCTCCCTCATCACTCCCTCTAAGAGAGAACGTGTTTCATTGATTCCCCCTCCCTCTGCAGGATTCACAGAGAGTAAGAATCAGCTGGATGATGCCTGAGAATTGCCTGCACAATGAAAATAGTAAACAACTCAAGATCAAATAAAGATAAAATCACAAATGCTTTGTCACAGAAATCCCGTCATCTTATGTGATTCTATGACAGGTTTGTAAACGACAGAATGTTGGGGGTAAGGCTCAATGAGATTTTCAAGAACAAAATGTAGTGTCTTGCAATTATCATGGGTGACAGTGTTAAGCGATCTTAAGATTTCATTACCAGGACATGGTCATGCAATTGGTGTTTCTCAACTTACTAAAAGAAAAGGAAAAACTTTTCATTTTAAACAAGCTCTCAAGTAAGTAAATAATTAAAGATAGTATTTAGGAGAAATGTGATTCCACTCTCCTAAGTTTCCCCATCTTTTCCAAATACTTGCTAGTACTTCCTAATAATAACAACAAAAATTTTCTAATAGGTCCTATGTCAAGGTTTAGGTGACAGGACCTTTGGTGACAGAAGGTTTTAGTACTAGATAAATTGGGGTTTCCTGTTGACAGCTGTCCAAGACTGACTACTGTAAGAGCCAAGTGTTTAAGGAATTATTTACTTTCCCATTCCAAAGAGATTTGTAAAATGCTGAGTGCAGGGATGTTGAAGCTTTATTATGTTTTGGTTTGGGCTCTCCTGGGCTAACAGCACACACGTGCAGAGAGAAGAAGGCCTGACTCTAGCCACATACTTCTGAGCAAAGTGAGCTTTTGGAGAGTCTTCTAGTTTTACATTATTAATTTCCTGGTGCTATTGTGTATGGGTGGCCACTAACCATCACATTCTTTTGGACCTTGGACCTATAAGCCTCACTTGAGGCTAATATCTAGGCTCCTTAAGGAGGATTGAATGGGATAAGGACAACCAGTCAAAACCTATGACGCTACCTACATATATAACAATAAATATCTTTTTTCCAAAATAACACAAAAGAGAATCACTTGCTTATTAATCGATGCCCAAATGTGAAATAGTATGCAGAGGTTTACTGCCCATGCCACCACAGCCTGATGCCAGGTCACAGAGCAGGGAAGCCTAATGCTCTATTAATAATTAAAGCTGGGCTAACCACCTGGCTGAGGCAAGGTGACCAGCTCAAGATTCCAGCTGCTGGCTCAGACTCTCATCGCCAGCAGCGCTGTGTGTGCCATTAGGCCCTGTGGCCCTAGTTTTCCCTCTTCTCTGTAAAGGCTGGGCTCTCAAAAGGGCATGGGTAGCCATAGTTACTCATGAGGTCATCACTCTTCCTGTCCAGTGTCATGTGGGTCCCTAGTTTCCTGGAAGCAGTGGCTTAACAGTCGAGTTCTGGGGGTTGTGTATCATTGAGAAGTTAGTGAATTAATTAATTAGTCCATCTGAATGAAAAATGTAATGCCTACAAGATGTGATCATATTTGCGTGATCCTCGATGCTTATTTTTCTCAACTACGTTGCTCATTTAGCATCATTATCATCACCCGTGATGGCTCTCCCAATGTGAGGCTTTAAAATAAGGTTGATGATCTCATTGGCATAGAGATTTAATATTCAAAGAGGCTTTGGTTTGAATATAAAGAAACTACAATTCTGATTAATGCCCATTAATCTATGAACTAGCCATATTCTCAAACCAGCCAATTAAAAGTTTATGCCTGTGTTGAAACCTCTATTTACCACATTACTATTAACAAAAATGCACCCTAGGATATTCTTCCTGTTTGAGCATGTCAGAGTGAAACACTGGTTTGTTTAATTTTAATCCTCAAAAGTGAATTAGTTAGCACATTCTAATGTGCCCTAAATTAGGGCAGCTGCCATCAGTTAAATACACAACGATTAAACATAGAACAGAAGTATTAAAGTAGGCAAAATCTATTCATTTATTGATCTTAAGCAAGCAGGAGACCTAAATGTTCATTTGTTTTAGCCACAGAAGATAAGATTTTCCTTCCAGGGGTACAGATACATTGTCTAGAAGAAGGGGGAAGATATGCACCATCATATTTACTCTATTCCTGTCAGATATATTAATTTCCAATTCATGCTCATTATGGCCATGTGAAATAGTTCTAGGGATTTCATTGTTTTTCATAATATAGCTGTACCACTGATGTATGAAAATATCTCAGGAAAAAATAGTCTGGTAATTGGAAAGACAGTCAGGAAAACATATACCAATTTCTTTTTCAAATAGACGGGTAACTGAATTTTCTAGACATTGTGTGAGCAACACATATCCAATATTTCAGTGAAACCTTTGGGCCTATCTTTTAGTTGGAATTCTAATCCATTATATCATTTTATTGGCAATGGTAGAAAAACTAGGCTACATCTTTTATTTCTCATAAAATGTTATCTTTTACCATATCTGAAAGTAGAATTTTTAAAGTATAACAGCAGGAACCCCAAAAGCATAAAACAGAACATAAAATAACAATGAAAACTAGTTTCCAAATAGACATCTCCAAACCTTGCATTATAGTCTTAGTTCTATCCATGGCTGCTTTAACCTTGATTCATGCATTAGTGGTGATGGGAGCTGCACCGCTAAACCCATGTATCAAGTTGGGGAAACACTCCTCACTATTAGTTCTGACTCCAGTATTATAATACAAACCATGGTAATATTTCTCTATCTCTGCATTTAATTGGGAAAAATACAATCTAGCACTCTGTATACTCATAAATTATGACTCGATTCTTCTACTGTTTATGATTATTACCCTATTCCATATAAAAAATAAAGTTCTTTTAAAATAACATTTTAAACTAATATTATTTTAAATCACATTTAAATAATTGTAGTTTTGTTGAACCCATCATTAAAAATTTTTTTAAAATTACAAATAGGAACAATGTTATAATGTCAATAGTGATGTATTAGTATTAATAGTATTCTATCCACTTTACATATTTATGAACCAAATCTCTCCATATATATATCTATCTTAAGGTTAAATGATTGCTGTGAAACAGGAATAGGGAGCTGAAGGTGAACACTCAGTTCTGCTTACTGTAGGCCTAATTACAAACTCTTACTAGCTCTATTAGGGGTTAGCTCAGCTGCTTAGAGAACTTGCACAGCGAGGCCAAGGTCAGGAGCCTAAGGCCTCACTCCAGCAGTTTTACTCTGTTCTATGTCCAAAGAGAATGTTCCTGACCCTGACTGGCTGACCAGTGGCCTGTAAACATATAGCACTCTCAACTGGGGGGCTGGAGGGGATGGGATAGGGCCGAGAATGTGGTTGGATCAGCCCAAACCTATCAATGCTGCTAGAAAAATAATCCCAAACTGTATTTTCTAAACAAGCAGATTTTTGTGAATAAAAGAGATTTATTACTAGTAAAACTAATAAGAAGTATAAAAGTTTAAGTGGGTTCCAAAGACCTTTCAATAATGGCCAAATGTGTTTTTAAAAACATTAGATTGATTTTTATCTTCATTATAGAAAACTCAGAAAATGCAATTAAGCAAAAATTGGAAAATACAAGCCACTTGTATTCCAGAGATAAATTCTATTAATGTTCTGGTGGACGTGTTAATTAATTAACTCACTAAGTATTTATTAAGCAACTACTATGTGGTGGGTACTGATCTAGGTGCTAGATGCTAAAGATGATGAACTAGACGGATAAAGCCGTGTTCTTACAAAAGCTACAGTTTACAGATGCACAATTTAAAAAGACACACTCCATATGATTCTCTTCTACAGGCTGCTAGGGAAGTTATTCAACCAAAAGTTTTGCCAGATTTGCATCTGCTCTGTGGCTCTTCCAGCAGCAATCATACACAAGCATCCTTTTTACTGCTTCTTATAACACTAAACTTCATACTAGTTCTTAGTCAAATAAATTCTGAGCCTATCTGGAAAATCGTATCCCTAAGGATACAGCACTAGAATGATTTAGTAAAAAAAAGTAGTTTCAAAATTACTGTGAAGTCCCCATCCAGATTTCTTTTAGTAATTTAAGTGTTAATTTTTATGACTGCATATATACTTTCCATATAGAATTTCAGTAAATACTACACTTGGTTTTGCTTGTTATATCACAAACCCCAAACAACATCTTTCTAGAAAGACAGAGAATATGGGAAGAACATTTTGCTCTGATTTTATTTTATTTTAATGCCTTTCAAACTGTTTGGCTGAATCCTTTGAGAATAACAGCAAGTTCTATTGCTACTGCTCCTTGCTAATGTGTTCATCTTATGATGAACATTATGTCCCATGTCTCTAAAACAGACACAATGCATGTCCTGAAAAGAGGACTTCCCTAGAGCTTAGGTGGTCCATTCCCACAGGCAGTGACCATAGCAGCGATTCTGCCACCCCAGTATGCCCAGAGGAGTCACTGCTTAGAGTGTGTCACAGAGTTTACATTTGGGCACCTCCAAAGTCTCATCAGAGTGCACACTGCGTGGCCATGGTGGAAACGTCAGACACCTTTCATTTATTTGTTTTCAGAAAGAAATAAAATGAACTAGGCTCACAGGAAAGAAGAGATTAAATAACCACATGGAGGTTGTATGAAGAAAGAACTTATAGAAGATTCCAACTATACATATATAGGAGGTAGCAGACACTTTCTCATTACATACCACTGTGGACTTCTTACCTGGAAATGACAGGTAAGAAGCCATTTCCATGGCTTGGAAATACTTGTCCACTGAAAACTGTATCCTAGTCATACTCCTGATTTCTTCACCAATTTCTACAGTATGTAGGATCCTAGTAATTGTTTCATTAAAGGGATTTGGTCACAAAAGCCTGACTCACAATATAAAGAAATACACTATTTTTCCTTTTCAGGATGGGCTTCAGGACAATATATAAATCAGACCCATTCTGGAGTTAGTGTTAACTGTTTCTCTAGCTATTGCTTTTGCCTGACACTTTCAGCATGCCATGGTTCATACATAGAAATAGTACTGATGTAAGGAATATTTTCTATTGCTCTGTGAAACAGTAAGTACCACACATAGCAGAAATTTGCAAGTGTTCTTATTAATTTGGTTATACTGGCCAATAATAGTCAGCAGGCAGGCCATAAATTCTCCCTGTAGATTTTATATTAGATTATGACACTGAATAAAATGAAATAAACAAATACTCTTGTCATGGTGTCTAGCTAACCAAATAAAATGACAAAAAGATTTGGTAACATTTTTAAGGTAAAGAGTATTATATTTAAAAGCATAATGCACATTACTACATGGGGCAGAATATCATGTAAATACTTGCCCACTTATATATTTAAATGCTTTCATATATATCATGTATATACATATGAATATGATCATATATTCATACATATGAACATATCTGTATCATACATGTATGTATATAAATTCTGTAACTTGCTTTTTTCAATTTAACAATACGTTTTGGATATCTTTCATGTCACCACATATACATTTATCACATTTTTTTCTAAACAATATTGTATTACAAAATAGATTTAACTGTTCCTCTATTGAAAGTGGTTCCAAAATGTGGGCAATTATGAACAATACTACAGTGGATTCACTTTTAAGATTTCTGCAGTATTAATATAATATTCTTAAAAATGCAACTTCTTATCAATTCTAATAGATGCTGCTAAATTGCTCCCGTTTTTTGCCAAATTGTTTTCAAGATGTCAGAACTATGCATTCCCATCGACAGTAAATGGGAGTGTCAGCTTCCTCACATTCTCACTAGTATTTGATGCCATCAGTCTTTTCAATCTTGCCATATCTGTGAGGCAAAAGGATCTCTCACTGCTGTAAATTCATAGTCTTTTCATATACTGATTGGTCATTTCTATTTCTTTGGTGACATTCCCATTCATATCTTTTGACTATGTTCTAGTGAGATGTTTCTCTTCTTCATGAATTGTTGGATCTCTATATAGTTTGGATGTTAAGCCTTGCTTTATGTGTTGTAAATACTTTCTATCAGTCTAACTTATCTTTTAACTTTGTTTGTGATGTCTTTTGTTGTACATAGTTTAAAATTTTATAGCAATTACTTGTGTCAATCTTTTATGATTCTGGGTTTCCTTCCATAGGAAGCCCTTTCTCCACCATGAGAAAATAAAAATATACTCTTCTATTATTTCTAATATTTACAGTTGTATTTATTATGCCTAGTTTTTTTAACTCGAGTTAAAGAATTAAGGAATGCTGTTTAAAGTATTTCTGAATTCTCCTTTAAAACACACCCTTTGTACAATCTGATTTTTAAAATTAACTCAATACATTTTTTAAAGTCTGCTTTAAAGTGTAAGCATGGTTTTCTAGGACTACGGGCCAACAAAATTTGGGAGCCAGTTTAGACAGGGAAAGGCTACTGCTTCCTTCCCTGAAGCAGAATGTGTAGTTATTACCTTACCATTCTGTTTTTAGGAAGGAACGGTTTATTACACTACAGGAAAAAAAAAAACAGTTTCAAAGGGAAACGAGAGAATAATACCTACTTTTAATACATTATTTCCAGGCCTGTGGATAGTGGGGGCTTTAGGCTCATATGAAATTACTTAATTTTATCTTAGATTTCAGGTTACTAAGCAGCCTCATAGGAATAGATAACTTCCAAAGTCAAAGAGGCCCGAGTTCGAATCCTGAATTCAACTGCTTATGAATGCCACGAGCTTGGGCAAGTCATTTATCGTCTCTGAAGTTGGTTTTTATATTTATAAACTAGAGCTGACACCTGTCCTCACAGGGTTAAGTGAAGTGACTCTGGTAAATCACTCACACGAATCTGCCCCATCCTAAGAATCTGCTCTGTCTCCTGTTCACCAGTGTGTCCTCCAAACTCCTACTAAAGCAGCTCTGGAGAGAATGTGACAGAGGTCACACATTTTCCCAGAAAGCAAAGAATATTTGAACTGCAGTTAATAGCAAAGGTTAGCTATAGCTGGGACAGAAGCTCAAGAGACACCAAAGAAAGAGGAAACTGAGACTGGCCCAAGATTTTCTTTGAAATAGAAATAAACTTCAAAAAGGACTGAAAAATCGGAAATTCAGTAATGGACTTCATTTACTGTCCATTGATTTTTCCTTTTTATTAGTCCTTTTAGCCTGCATTTTTTGGTGTGCACTGAATTTCGCTCTATTTCTATTGGCCAGCACTGAGTCTCTGAATGGACCTGCATTAGCAAAGATAATTGAAAACTGGATACATAGCTGAGATTTTCTAACATTTGTAAAAGTAAATCAAGACTGTGAATGTAGCAAACATCCCAATTAAAATAGTCAAGAGACTTGAGAAGCTGACACTTCATTCAAGAGGACATCTGAATGGCAAATAAACACAGTAAAAGATTACTAACCAATACAAGTTAAAGGTATGATGAGATACCACTACACGCCTATTAGAAGAGTTAAAATTAAAAGAAAAAGCCATACTGACAACGCTAAGTGCCGACAATGATGCAAAATAAAACAGTTTGCCAGTTTCTTAGAAAGTTAAATACACACTTACTACATTACCCAGAAACCCTACGCCTAGGTATTTACCCTAGAGAAATGTAAACTTACGTTCACACAAAAGCCTGTGCACAAATATTCATAGCCATTCTATTCATTAGTGCCAAAATACTGAATCAAGCCAAATGTCCTTCAGTGGTTCAGTGGACAGTGTGGTAGAGCTGTACATGGAACACCACTTAGCAATAAAAAGGAGTGAATTACTGATAGGACTCTCAAGTGCAGTATGCTGAGTGGAAGAAATCAGTCTCGACAGCTTACGTACTTATATGACTCCATTTATATAACATTCTCATAAAGACAAAACTATAGGGAAGGAGAACAATCGGTGTCCATCAGGGATGAGGGCAGGGGTGATACAAAGTGACAGCACCAGGGAGGTTTGTGGGGCGATGGCACTTTTCTGTATCCATATTGGGGTGGCAGCTACATGAATTTAAGTGTGTTAAAACTCACAGAATTGTATACATAAAAGAGTCAGTATTTCTGTACGTTTATTTTAAAAATTAGAAAAGAAAGCACAGCCTCTTTTAAGACTCAAACTTCGAATGGACTGAATGAGCTCTATTCTATACATAATGGTCCAAGCTCAGCCCCTTGTCCTTCCCAACGCCTTCAAACATGCGAAAGAATAAAAAATAAAAACAAAAGCAGCAAAACAAAACACAAAAACCTCTCCTTTTGTTTGTGTTTTTACTGGACCAATTTTATTATCATCTACTAGATTCACCGTTTTCCTGTACAGAGAATGCTTCCCGTACTCGCAGGGCACCCTGCAAGGAAGCCACGTGGAGCCCCTCCCCCCACTCTGATCGCCACCTGATTTTTCTGGAGCTACTGAAAGTCTGATCAGCAGTAGCTAGCTGGTTGCCAGAGCCTTTGACTTTTTATCATCAACTCAGCTACCACCATGATACAACTTCTCCTTCCCTCACCCTCCCATTCTCTTATTTTTATTTATTTATTTTTTGGGGGGGCGGGGGGACAAGTTGTCTTTAACCCTTGGACCCAATTTGAAGGCAATGGAAATAATTAAGACTGACATTTCTAGGGTTAAACGTCAAGTAGGAGAAAGAGCTGAAAAAGGAAATTCCCCAGCTTCTTAGTAATGAAAAGCTGAGGGTATACCTTCTGTGGCTGTCTGTGAGATGCTTTCACATCCATGTGTCAAGGGTTTTTCAAACTGACAACTTGCAAATTTGAAATACAAAAATGCCCAAAGCGATATTTTAGTGGCTCAGGGAAACTCTTGTGTGGGAAAAAGAATTCTAAAGTGAAACGTCTCTTGAAATCACACAGGGCCTGACCACGATACTCTAATTATGCTAATTGCTTCAATGCCCTTGCTTTATTTATGCTGAGCAGCTAAGATAAATAAAGGAAAATTGCTTTGGATCTAACTGTATTCATATCAGAATGCAAACTAGCCTGTGTTTGTTATGTGATTGCTGATCTGTTTACACTAAATTCTGCAGGTAATTGCAGTTTTGATTGCACATTTATTTCTAGCTGCACAGGTCCCAGGACTAGGTCTGTCTGTTTTTATAATTAAACCGTTTTGTAATATCTAAACTCACTAAAGAGCAAAATGATGCTTTAAGAATTTACATATTTTATGCATTAAATATAATACTTTGGTGAGCGGTGACAAAAAGGAAAAAAAGTATGTTTACCACTAAAAAAATTGGACAGCATGTCTGGATTTGAAGAAATTCGAGACATCTGTTCCAAGGCCTGTTCACTGAATGGGACAGATGCCTGGCGCATCCCTGGAATCTGTTCTTCAACACATAGTTTTTGAACTTTCAGTTGCAACTTTCATATTAGTAAAATATGTTAATAGAACATGCTGCCACTTGGTGATTCCTAAGACAATGGAATAGTATTTCATTCCCTAATGAAATGTTTGTGTCTCTGTCCGTTGTTCAGAAGCTGAAACTTCAGAGAGTTGACATGGTCTGTCTTTGTTTTCTGTTCTAGACCAATCTTCTGAGGACATTCCTGTGGTCACTTTCCTTAGTTTTTTAGAACTCAGTTTTGATTACAGCTTCCTTTGGATTCTATCCACAGCCAACACACTTAAGGGAAAAAAGACAACACACATACGCACGCACGGGAAAAAGAAATCCTTCTCTTTCTCTCTTTAGGATGCCCATACTTTACCATCACAAAGGAAAAGGAAGTGATAACGTCACCACTAAAAATGTAGGATGGTGTCACTTCTGCACTGCTTCTTCATCCATCCTCAAATTCTCAAACAGTAATTCAGTCTGCCCTACTTAACAGAAAAGTTAATATCAGTCCATACAGACTAGCCTGCAAAGCTTCTTAACCTAGATTCTGCTCATGAAAAATCCATTGGTATGTGCTTATTTTGTCTAAAATACCTCCGAGGCATTCTCTCTATAGGCTAGTTTTAGCACCCTGATGGCATTTCTAGTGTTTTTCCTTCCATAGGGAAGATGAGAGAAGTTGGGAAACTGTTAACATACTCAAAGCACCTTAAGTAAACTAAACTACCCCAAGAAAAGTATTATTTTCTTAACACCCTCAGAAAACTGTCATGACATCATAACAGCTAGAGCAAAGAAGAATGAACCATGGCCACCTAAGAATTTCCAAAGTTCTCCATCACTTAAAAATAACATTTAACTTGAGTATTACAGTCACATTTTATCTTCATGTAGCTGTGTTATTCTAAGAGGAGATTTGGGGAAACAGTGGATAGAACAAGAGATCTAAAGTCAGACCGCTCTGGGTTTGAATGTAGGATGCTCTCATATCTGCTATATCAGTAGTCCTCAGCTTTTTTGGCACAAGGGACTGGTTTCGTGAAAGACGATTTTTCCGTGGATACAAAGTGTGGAGGGGAATAGTTTCAGGATAATTCAAATTTACTACATTTATTGTGCAGTCAAACCTCTCTGCTAATGATAATCTGTATTTGCAGCTGCTCCCCAGCACTAGCATCACTGCCTCAGCTCCACCTAGATCATCAGGCATTAGATTCCCATAAGGAGTACACAACCTAGACCCCTCATATGCGCAGTTTACAGTGGGGTTCAGGCTTCTATGAGAATCTCTGACAGGAGGCGGAGCTTATGCGGGATGCAGGAGTGGAGAGCGGCTGTCAATGCAGATGAAGCCTCACTCGAAGCCTCACTCGCTTTCCCATGGCTCACCTCCTGCTGTGCGGCCCAGTTCCCAACAGGCCACGGACCAGTATCAGTCCTCAGCCCAGGGGATGGGGACTGCAGAGCTATGTGACATTGGTAAAACTAAAATTAAACATTATTTAATTGCTCTGATTCTTAAGAAATCCTCACAAGGCTGTAGTGAGAATTAAATGATGTGACCACCACTCTGTAAGGCACCTGGCACTCAAGAATTATCAGTTGCTATCGTTGCTGTTGCTATATTAGATGTTAAGAATCCTCATAAGTTTTCCAGTGACATCAATCACCACTCAAGTCTGTGGAAGTTGTTCATTATATAGTCACAGGACACACTGACACTGTAACCTACTCCCTCCCTTACTGGTCCATTGAGTAAATGCAACTTTCTCTTGCAGCCTAGTAGAGCGGGCACAGGGAGGAGGCTTGGGTCAGATGCATATTTGCTGACAAAAGCATGAAGAATTTCTCAGAAGGCTTACTTAGAGAAAGGAGCTTTTTCCACTTGGCATCCTCCAAATTTGCAGATGCGTTAGGTCTACAACTCCCTCCTCTCTGTTATGTCTCTGCTTGGTCATGGTCTATTGTTACATTTATCACCATCTGCAGAATTATTTATTAACGTTTCCATATTTCCCACTAGACTGTGAGCGCCCTTCAGGCAGGGGTGCTGTCATTCTTCTTTTTATCCCCAGAGCATAGCATGATGCTTCTCACATAGCAGTAACCCACAAAGTGAATACTGCATGAATAGTAGCTTGGTAGCAAGGCTTGGGCTTTGAATTCAGGCAGATCTGGCTCAAATCAGCTGGGTGGGCACATTAAACTCTCTAAGTCTCAATTCCTTCTTAACAACAACAACAAAAATATTAAAAATTAAAAAAAGATAATCACAATAATCCCTTACCTTGCAGAAATAGTATGATGAGTAAATGCCTCACCCGTAATAGGAAATTTTTTTCTTAAAGGAAAAAAAAAACAACTCCTATTGAAAGGAATTTAGAAAGCAAAGAAAATAAGACATTATTTAGTAATAAAAAGCTGTGGCAGGTTTTAGGGCCAGGACATAGCCTTCTCATACATAGAATAAGAGGAAGATTCCTGCTCTCCTTGTGGTTTCTGTTGAAACAGCCAGAGATTCAAATTTTTGCCATCCTCCAGCAGGAAGATCAGGATGCAGCATCTGAAAGTCCCTTAAAACCCAGCCATGTTCAAAAGGAAGCCTCAGATACTTGTGCAAGTAGGATACAGAATGCTCACATTCACACACAAGTTCTCCTTCGTCCCTTTAATACCTATCCCTTGGAAACCAGTTAATCAATAAACAGGAAAGCAGAATTTCGATGATCCATTTTTTTCTACTTCATACATAAATCCTAATTTTCACATGAGATGTGATCATGCATTTATTATCTCAACACACTTACTCAAATCTTTCCAGTTATCAGTGACTCATAGTGAGCGTGCATTTGTATATGTGCACATAAACTCACATACAGAAAGCAATGCCACTTTCTTCAAAGGAAATCTTACGATAATTGAGTAAAAAGACTACATTTCTGAGAAAAAGAGATAAGATGTTGACTTATTTTGTTACAGGAACCTGTTAGAACTGAGGCATCAACATGCAAATCGTACAGTTGTGCTGGGCAACCAGTTCTTCCTATGACAATAAGCCTGGATGTGGGCTTTTGCTCTGAGGCATGTGGCTACAGGGTACAGGTCAGGGCTAGAAAGGGATTAATTTCCATATCCTGTCCATTTGGAGAGTGCCTAGAATTCAACCCCTGAAAATGGCTCATGCCCTCAGTCTTTGCCCCAGCTATTATACAAAGGAGGACAGGGAGTGAATAAAGAGGAGGAAAATCATGAATGGGGAAGAGGGAAGGTTATCTAACAGCTGGTAGCCAATCGAGGCAGTCAATGACCCTCCCCCTTCTTCGCATATAACCAGAAAGTCATTGCTACATTGAGTATCAGTATTTAAGAAATGGGGGTTGTGTCGGCTTTCTAAGGTCAAGGATGGCATCTATTCTTCCTTTTGAAGTCTTTACTTTGTAGGTGCTAAATACTCACCGATGAACAGAAGATCTAAAAGGACCTTGCTTTGTTATCAAAAATGAATGAATGTTAGATTGTGTCAATGAAGTAATCTCATTAACACGATGAGGCCTGAGAGGTGGGTAATTACTCCTGGTTACTCCGCCTGGCCTTAACGACATGCCACCTTGGTTGCTCTCTTCATCCTGAACAATTTGCCTGGCTCTGCTGAGGCTAAATTCTATCCTGGGTCCCTTAGGTGAGAGGTACTAAATTACTGAGCCTCTGAAAGGAAGCTATTTCCTATATTGCTTTTGCAGGATGCCTTAATATATATTCACTAACCACTAGTTTGATTTTTTCTTCCTGATCTCATTGTCACCATTCCATATATTGAACCCCGGGAGAACCCTATTCACTGATCCCCCATGACTAACAAGCTGTTTAATTCACCAATGGTTTCCTTCATTATTTTACAGGATCAGCCTGAAAGAGCTCAGTACACTGAAATGGTATTTTACACAGGCTACTCTAACTATACTACAGTTATAGCCATGCCCTGTTTCAACAACATTTAAAAATCTGTCCAATTTTTTCCTTTATTAAAAAAAGTTCAAAGCCTATATAACATAAAGGATATTTTATGGAAAAAGATAAAGAGAAAAACTTCCTAGGTTTTTTTTGTTTGGGTTTTTTTTTTTTTTTTCTTGAGCTCTATAGATGACTTTGGTATACAGTGAGTTTATTTACTGATAATTCCTTCCCAAGACCATCAGTACCTCCAATTCCACCTAAAGTAAAGAGAGTGAAAGAAAATCATTTATATCTGATAGTTGTGAAAGGTCATGAGTGAGGAAATGCATTCTAGGTGCTCCTGTTGAGTCCTAAGGCTGGAATATTGGTAAGAAAACAACATGGAAAATTATGTCAAACTATTACTTGACATTCACCATTGGATGATTATTTCAATCCTATTTAATCTTTTCAGATTTTTATCTCCATTTTTTCATTTCACTTTGTTTTTTTTTAATTTATTTTTTTTCCTAACTTACCTTCCTGTTTCATTTTTGTCTCTTCTCATTTCTTTTTGTCATGTTTTTTTTCCCCCATTTCCTCTTTTGTAATCTCCCATTTCTCCTGTTTACTATGAGTTATCTTTGCCTGACAGCTAAAAAGAAAACAGGTGTTTCCTGGTTCCTGCTCTTACTCTACCTCCAATTTCACTTTGAACTTAGGCATATTTATGTGTTAGTAGTCAACAATTTGGTTAGATATTTCAGAAACAACCTCTCCCTGTTAACAGGCTTATGTGCCCTATGACTTGAAGACTTCTCAAAGATTCTTCTTCTGGATAAAGCTGGACAGCTGCCCATCCTTAGATTTCAGAAGGTCACAGACGGTAAATGCTTCTCTGGATGATTTAGCATATAGACATAGCATAAAGAGCAAAATTCATACAAATAAATGAATCATCTTGAAATTGTACGATTTCTCTAGAGCTTAGCAGTACATTCTGACACTATAGTTGGTAAGAACTACACTGAAATAAACTAAACCTCTACCTTCTGATTCCAAGGGCATTATGTCTGAGAATTCCTAATGCAGTTTTATAGAAAACTACTCTACACCTGAAGTTCTCAAGATACAAGAATGACATCAGGTTCATCCGAATGTAATCTACCAGTAATTATAGGGCACAATGATTCCAAGTATCATACTTGCATAACTTCTGATTTTGTTCCTATGCCAAGACGTCAAATTATAAAATATCCATGTTCTGAGCCTCTGAGCACACAATCTTTGAGAGTTTCATGATCTTTTAGGAAAGATGACTGAATGACTCTTAAAGTTTAATGTTATGACAAAACTAGGATATTTATCCACCTTCTCAGAACTTTTTTCCTACATTATGAATAGCACATCAAGTTTAAAAAATATTATTATGCTTTTCTGAAATTAATAACCCCCATTGCCTCAGAATATGAACTTACTTGGAAATAGGGGTGTTGCATATGATGAAGTTAAGATGAGGTTATTAGTTTGGGCCATAATCCAATGTGACTAATATCCCTATAAAAAGGAGAAATTTGGACATAGAGACAAACACATACACTGGGAGAATGTCATGTAAAAATGAAGGCAGAGATTAGGGTGATGCATCTACAAGTCAAGAAATGCCAAAGATTGCTAGCAAACCATCAGAGGCTAGGAGAGATACATGGAATAGATCTTCCCTCACAGCCCTCAGAAGGAACCAACCCTGCCAAAACCTTAATCTCAGACTTCTGGAACTAAGACAACAAATTTCTGTTGTGTAAGCCACTCAGTTTGTGATACTTTGTCATGGCAGCCCTAGCAAACTAATACAGATTTCATTTTTCTACTAAAGGAGGATCATGGTATATCAAGGATAGAACCATAAGCTTTGACATCATGTAGACTAGGTTTGAATCAAGGTTCTTCCAATTAATGATTAATTGAGGCAAGTAGTTCTTTGAATGCCAATTTCTTCTTTTGAAGAAATGAAGATAATAAGCTGGCCCTGTGGCGCATGCCTGTAGTCCCAGCTACTCAGGACGCTGACACAGGAGGATAGCTTGAGGCCAAGAGTTTAAAACCAGCCCAGGCAACATTGCAGTACCCTGTTTTTACAAAAATAGAAAAAAATTAGGCGCGGTGGCACACGCCTGGAGTCTCAGCTACTCAGGAGCCTGAGGTGGGAGGACAGCTTGAGCCTTAGGAGTTCAAGGCTGCAGTGAGCAATGATCACACCACTGCACTCCAGCCAGGGTGACAGAACAAGACTCTGTCTCTAAAATAAATAAAATAACATAAAATAAATGATATCTATTTTATAAGGCTGTTGTGACTATTACCATATAACAATTTTTTTGTGTGCCTCCTGTATATAGGAACTTTTTCAAGGTGCTAGGGTAGGGGGTGAACAAAACAGATCTAGTTCTTGCCCTCATGGAGCTGACAGTTTATCAGGAAGAGATAAAATAATACATTTGCAGATAAATACATATGCAATGAAAACTCATGTCAAGTGTTATGAAGGAAAGGAACAGTTGTAGACGGTTGTAGATAGTGAGGGGCACTTAGGGCAGAACCTTCAGTGGCATGATCTGGTCAGTCTTCTTGAGGAGGTCACGTTTAAGCTAAGACATAATAGGTAAGAAGGAGCAAAACATGAGGAGATAACCTAAATAAAGCCCCCATTTGCCACATGAATCAGAGTAGGTATTTGATTAAAAATAGTTATAGTTATTATTGGCCATTATATACCTAGCACTAGGATCTGCTTTGTGGGAACACAACAGCATCCATTAATCTGGTGTTTGAGGTCCTTTGTAATATCCTCTCTCTCTCCAGTACTATGATACCAGACACAAGCTGAACTACTCTCTATTTTCCATAACTATCCCCAAGACTTTTGGTCCCCATGGCTTGAACCATGCTGTTTTCTCTTTAAGCTTCTTCTCCTACCATGGCTATCATAATCACACCAGTTCATCTAGTTTTATTCCTAAAGCATTTTTGAACTTGAATAGGAGCCTTCTTCCTCCTCTGACTCACTAAAACATAGTATCTATACCAAATGGACTTTAGTCTTTCTTAACTTACTCATTGTTGTACGTGTCTTATCTCTTCTATTGGATTATAACTCCCATGAGGGTAGGGCCTTTGTCTAACGATCATGCTGAGAAGAGTGTGTGGCTAAGAACATGGGTGGAATTAAGTTGTCACACAGCTCGTGTCTATAAGGACATTCCAAGAAAGTGGCAAAGTTAAGAAAAACACATCAGACACAATTAGTAAACGTATTACATATTCCCCATTATATATGGATATAAAACATTCAGATAAGGAATAAGAGAGAGTATGTACCAAGTAACCTCTCTTTCATTTTCCCCATGCAGCGAGCACCATTCATTCATTGTTTATCTCAGCAAGTACAAAGCTTGTGTGTGAGAAAATCATTTTCCTTGGCTTTCTTAGCACACATGGTGGTAATACATATAAGCAAAGGGGTAGGGTGGGATATAAACCACAAAAAATGGCTAATGCTCTTTTTTCCTCATTGGCTTTGCTGTAAAAGACAATTAACACATTTTTTTTAAATGTGTTTTTCTGGATTCAGATGTCTTTGTCTGAAAAATGGGGGTCCTTTTCCCTACCTTGATCTTATTCCCAAGATCAGAAGATGAATTCGTTATGCCCTCCTCAGTACATGTGATAGTTAAGGGTAGAGGTGTTTTATTATCTTGCTATAACACAGAGAAGGTGGTCTCAAAATATTCCTGCTATGCTGCTACAGTTATTTGGAGAGGAACATTTCTCACCCACAGGGATCCAACTACATCACTGCATCAAATTGAAGGTGAACCCTGAAATGTGGCTATGGCACTTCAAATAAACACAGGCCATCAGGAGAAGAAAATTATTTTTAAAAAAGAAGTAAGGATTCCAATCCAGTATTTATAATTACATTTACTGATCATCTGAAATATGATATTTCATCCTCTGAAATAATACCAGGTATCACATCAATTTCTGAAGAAACTGTCCCCTAAACAATTTTGTCTGCCTATACGCGTATGGATTTTTACCACAAGCCTATGTCAAATGCAAGCACTTAATTCAGAGCAAACACTATGTGCGTGTGTGTTTTTAAAGGCTTCTAAACCATATTAAATTTTCATTCATATAGGTACACAGAGACACATATTAAATAAACCTTCTACAAGAGTAACCCGTCTAGAAATGTAGCAAGAGACTTCCAAAGGGCCGAATTTATTACAAATTAATCAAATAGGTAAGATGGATCATAATGGATATTTCAGCCAATGTAAACCGAGAGGAAAAAAAAAACAAAAAGAAAAAACACCAGCAGCAAGTCAAGAGCCAAATGTTTCTGTTTTGATTTATTTAGCATTTCCGAGATGTTTCTTCTGTGGGGAACAATATGCAAGGCATTGGAAATTCAGAAGGCACATCTTTTGTGTACCATAAAAATGTGCTGCTAACCTACAATACCCTTATAGAAATACAATTCAATAAGAAACTCAGTTGGGAAGATGTCTCAATAGAACAACATGAAAAAAATGGTCAATACAAGAATGATTTACTTTACTTTTACAAGGGATTTTGGTGCCGAGAATAGAAATGCCTTTGGAACTTATAAAATAAGATCCAGATAAACAGAGAGTCACATTTTTAATTCTTACACATCTCTAATGTGCACCCCCCCCCTTTTTTTAAAAGCAGATCATCTCTCCAAATCACCACTTCTATCAAGACTATCGCTGGAGCAGTGTTACAGCACTCAGCCCTCAGGGCAAAGATAAGTCTTCACCATTGTCACACGTAGCACACACATATTCAGCCATATCATGCTGAATGGGAATACAGTACTTTGTAGAAACAGAACTGATTCCTGCAGAATATCCTGAGATACTTATCAAGCTGTTAAAGGAGACATCAGTCTTTTGTCTGTATTGCCCTTGACACATCCTCAAGGAAAGTATCTAGAAATTCTTTGTCTTCTGAAGAACCCTCAGACCTCTTAGGTCTAATGTAGGTTAAGTGCCCCGCAGATCTCCCTAGAATAGAAAAGCACCTTGAAGGCTATAGTCTGACTTACTAGAAACAAAAATAATGAAAGTGCTAATTCATAAGATCCTGTTATTTGAAGAAAAAAAGCAGCAAAATGCGGAAGCTTCAGACACTATTGGTCTTGCACTGGGAAAAGCTGGAATTCTACCCTAAAATTTATCAGATACAACAATAACCTCTAAAAATCCAACAAGGGTAAAATGTATAAAGGTAAATTACCACATTATCATCCAATTATCATTGCTTGTTTTGTCAAGGGTAAATGACTATCTAGCAGCGTTCGGCGTTTGCTTATTGATTAATGCGTACAGTACCAGCCCCTCTCCCGCACGGCGGGCCGCCCTGCCTCCCACTCGATAGCTGCGTGGACGCTGACCGTTTCATTACACGTTGCAGGCTGCGTGTACCTCTCCTTACCCATTTTAGAGGCATTAAGTGAAAATGGATAAATTATTAGAGATTACTGGGCACTGCAAAAGAAATAATTGTGTTGCTTTTATTCCTGAAAAATGCAGAAAAATCACTGTGTTTAACTGTTGTCATAATTGAAATTTGATTCAATTCACAAACTCAAAATGGTACTTATCGCTTCCTCATCTCTCCTGCCCATTTCATTCTCGACGACATCGTCTGACAGAACTTTACACAAATCTCTGAAGGATAAACATTTCCGGTTTCACTTTTTTTTCTTCCCACAGATAAATCACAGTAAATGTGGTATTCTTATTTCATTCAGAGATTTTTAAAAAATGAAACAAACCTCCCTCAGCAGATTAAACAAAACAGCCAGGCTCAGGCAGTAAAGAGGCGCACACAACATCTGAGATTAACAGACCGCATTTCATCTCAGGGCGCTTTCTTGGCATGAGCAATACAAAAGGGTCACCTTATCCACCGCTGAAATGTAGCCCCCTCTGAGGCACAGAAACTATAAAACCCAGAGAAACACTCACTTGTTCTTGAGGGAAAGAGTAAGCGACCTTTTTACTGTAGTGGTAGCTCAGAGTTTTAACCCTGACCCAACCTCCTTCAAATTGTCTGCAAACTGCAGCTAGAATAAAGCAACAATGCCAGAAACCCTCTGGGTTCAGCCATCAGTCCGACCACGAATTGAACCAGAAGTAGGAGAAAGAGGCCGGGAGCAGAGACAGCAGGCTGTGGGTGAGGCCTCAGATCTGACTGGGGCTCCGCCACTTCCACACCACAGTGTGGGCGTGACCCAGGCGTGGCGAAACCCTGAGCTGGAGGAGAGACTGCCCACTCACTCAGCTTCAGACGTCCCAAGGAGGCAACTGTTAAACTCAGTAGCGGTACTGAGTCACTGAACGGAGGAACTTTGGCATTACCTAGATTCAAATACAAATGTGGGTGTTTATTATTTTAAAATGTACTGTCTGCTAAAGGGAATGACTAGGAACACAAATATGTATTATATTTGTGAAGAAAATGTGATAAGGGACCATCTCAATCAACTTTCCGGGTACTTACATTTCAAGTATCGTCTATCTCAATCTGTCAACAACTTTACAAGGCATGTATTTGTACTGTTATTTCCGTTTTACACATGAGCAAACCGAGGTTTGGGGAATTTAGTTGTGCTGTGTTACATATATAATAAATGGCAAGGCCTGAATAGGCACCCAGATGGTTCTGACTCAAATTCCATGCTAGCCCCACCTCCTGCTCTACCCAGACAAGAGGAGTCTGGGGAAGATGGCAGGACTGGGAATTACTTCCGGGCTCTGGAAAGGAGGGGCAATGAGAGCACTAGTACGGCAGAGATTCAGGAAAATGAGGAGGGAAGCAGAGAGGGAACTGGGGGGTAGAAGAGAAGGAAAAGACCAAACGAAGAAGCTTAGAGAAGGCCGGGGAGTTCTGAGACAGCAGACTGGGTCACTGAGGTTGAGAAGTCTGATGAGAAGGATCAAAAGGGAAACTAGCACAAAAGGAGGGTAAAAATCAAAGGACACCATTGGGTCTGTTTTAACTGGTAAATCTGAGCTAAGAGATCTGAGTAACTAGATGTTGTAACTTGTGAGACTCTTAAGCTCAGTTCTTTAAATTCTTTTGTCTGTGGTCAATGGTACTCATGTAGAGGGTCATGTATAACAAATGGGTACAAGAGTGGTTACAGGTAGGAAATCAGGAGGTCTACTGAGTTGAGACCAAGAGGGTATAAGGGATTCATTCACTCACTCATTCACTCACTCACACATTCATTCCTTTACTTATTCAAAAATTGTTTACCAGTGGTCTACTATTGACTGGACCCTGAAAATAAGAAACAAGACCAGAATATAGCTCCTATCCTGCTGAGCCACCGTGGTGGAGGGGACAGACCACTGTTCAATCCATAACTGGTTGTTCTAAGAAGAAAGAAGTATGATGGGAAGACTAAAGAGGGGCCCCCCAACTTACTGGGGTGAGGCTGGTCCAAGACTTGACTTGAGTCCTGACTAACATGCAGGAGTTAACTAGAGAGATAAAAGGGTGGAGGGAGGGAAATATATTCCATGTCCAGGAAATTTTGTTTTTAGCAAAGACATTGTGACACACACAAAATCCCTGGCACCTATGTATGTGGTGTGGGTGGAAAGAGACAACAGAGTTATTGCAGAGTGCTGGGGCATTGCAACAGAGCACACAGCTGTCTTTGCTTTTCACTCTTGGACTTGGAACCCTTGGCTGATCTTAAAGAACCAATGAGGGTAGGTCAGGCTCAAAGGTTATCCTGATGCACACTTAACACAAGCACCTCTGATTCTAATATCAGATTCAATTATGCACCCTGAAATTGAAAACCCTCCTTACCCTTGCCATCCAGCTAGAGGGACTGAATCCTGTCCCTGAACTGCCCCCACCATGATTTACCTTTCCTCAGACTGCTAACCTCTAGTGCGTCTGCATCAACCTATGAGCAACCCAACTGAAAACCTCCCATCTCAGCAAGGCTCCCTGGCTGACTGTGCTGCCTGCATCCTCTCAGCATGCTTGCACTGAATATACAGTGGACTTAATTGGGATTTGATATATCATATCATGAAAGCATTCTTCAGCCATTTCATTTATTACTCCCTGAGTGATATCATCTTTTGCCATTAGTTAGAGATTGTTTCATCTGGTTTCACCTTACAGTCTCTGGCATGTGATGGGTATTTAACAGCTGGCTGGGGCTGGCAGGAGGGCACCTATATTGGTGCAAGGAGTAGCATGCTGGGGAGGACCCAGCATTTGGGATCAGATTTGCTCCATCCATTACACATTTACTGAGCACCTATTACATGCTCAGTGCTGTGCTACTTGCTGGAAATGAAAAGGTCAATGGAAAATAAATAGCTTCTCTGTGTAACAGGTACTTACAGAAAAGCCTGGGGCTGGGATCTGGGTAGGCAAATATATAAATGCATAATAGTGATTTAATATAGCAAATGTGCGAAGACACTTGAGTCTTAAGTGCCATGGAGCATGATGAAAACACAAAGAAGGAATAATGAGCTAACAGGGAAGGACCGAAAGGCTGTCAGAGAACTTTTCCTAAATTAAATAATGTCTAAGTTGAACTTTAGAGGAGAAGCTTTACTGCTATGGGAGAAGGAACTGTATAAGCAAAGGACCTGAAGCATAAAACAGCAAGATCGCCATGGGAAACTCCCTCCACCTACAGCGCAACTACTATGTTGGCAGGCAACTCCCTGAAGCTCTGAGATTCCACAACTCTAGGATGTTGCAAAGGTTTAATGTCATAATTCACATGAAGGGCAAGTTGTAAACTGTAAAGCACCATGCAAATATAATATACAACATGACTATCAGTTCAAAAGTCTTTTGGTGAACCAAAAGTAGACTTCAGGGAATCTCTGAAGAATTGAACTGAGCCTGTTTGCCAGAGGTTGAAGACTTCTGCTTTAGGACAAGTAGAGAAGAACTGATTGGAAATTCAATTAAGAATTAAGATAAACTATAATTCCATGATTGAGAATTTGTCCAGTATCATGAACATTAGTGTGCTTTTACTCTCCCCAAACCACTGGGGGATTTTGGTGAACACAAGAAGCCAATAATGAATACCTAATCTAAGAAACCCCAGCATTTCCTCCATCAACAATGTCAGAATTGTTTAATATTTATTTGCTATCCCCTTTATATTTAATACAGCCAGTTTTTCTGCCTTGGTAGATGGTAAACTAATTCCATGCTGGGAGACCAAGACCTAGATACAGTGTAGAGGGGTGAGCTTAAAAAATGGAGATTTTTTTTTCCTAGCCATTTACCTCTTGACCTATGCACTCCCTATGCTGATGAAGCCCCAAAGGCTAGGCAGGGCAGGGAAACGAGTAAGATCCTACAGAAATCCTTTGAGAGAATTCTTAGTTTAATCATCATCATCATCACGACCACCATCACAATTTTTAACTAATATTATTCAGCATTTACCATGTGCCAAGATCCATTCTAAGGGCTTCACATATCCACAGATTTGATGAGCACAATGACTTCATGAGGTGTTTATTATCATTAGCCCC
This sequence comes from Microcebus murinus, assembly GCF_040939455.1. Classification (NCBI taxonomy): domain Eukaryota; kingdom Metazoa; phylum Chordata; class Mammalia; order Primates; family Cheirogaleidae; genus Microcebus; species Microcebus murinus. The sequence goes on from NC_134109.1 coordinate 60,819,100, forward strand.
ACTTGAAGCATGTGGAACTGAGGCTGAGGGAGGTTACACAACGCACCCAAGGGCATGCAGCTATTAAAGGGCAGAGCTGGGATCTGAATCTAGACAGTCGGACTCCAGGCCTTCACTCTCTATACTTAGTTATATTTTCTTTCCATTGGGGGAAGAATCAAGTAGCTATCATCTATTCCTTAGGAGGTGGTTTCATTGGGAAGATGAGGAGGAGACAGGAGACCTTGCTTTCAGCAAGTAGTGGAAGAATAAAAACACACCAAGTAAAGAATGCTTCTCTCCTTTTTAAACCCAAAAGGCTCCTTTGAACCCCTCCTTGAAAGGAAAGGAGGAGTATATAACTGGAAGATTTTTCTAATTCTCTCACTCTCTATCTCACTTTATGATCTTAAGTTTAGTACCAGAGGAAAGCTAAACACATGGGCTCTGGAGATGAAAGACTTGTGTCAAATTCTAGCTTTGCCACTGACTGTTCTGATGAGTTGTGTAACCTTAAGGGTACCTGACCATTTCCTCATCTGTAAAATGTGCTTGATAAATACCTACTTAGTAAACTTAGCAGAGATATTATGAAGGTTAAGAGTGTGTATGCGTGTGTTGGGTGGGTGTATTCTGTCATGCTTCATAGAAAATGTTAAATAAAGATTAGCTACTATTATTGTTCAACTTTCTTTGTAGTTAGCACACAGTAATGTATCTATGTCAGTTACTAAACAATAACTTACTTAATGTGCTATACCAATCTTTGGGGACATGTGAACAAAGTACAAAGTTGTTTAAAAACAGAAAGAGAAAAAGGAATGATAAAGGTATTAAGAAGGACAAGTCATGAAAAATAATATATCCTAGGAAAGTTTCTAGAAGTTGGGTCTATAAGCAATCATGTCCAATGCAGTTGAGTAGTTAAGAACAAGAGAGTAAACAAAAATATAACTAGATGTTCCTTGAGTTGGAAGAATTATCTAATGCAAACCTGTCTAAAACAAATTTTTTTTGGTAAATATCTTAATTAAGCTTTGCGTGTTATTTGGTCTGTCCAACTACTTTGCTATTGTAGCATGAAAGTTGCATAAACAATACTTAAACAAATGGGTGTGGGTACATTCCAATAAAACTTTATTTGTAAAAATTTGCCACAGGCCAGATTTGGCCTTTGGGAGTTGTAGGTTACAGACCCCTGGTCTAGTGGAAGCCTCCTTAATAACTATCGTTAAAAAGCATTTTATGGCTGGAGGTGGTGACCCATGCCTATAATCTCAGCACTTTGAGAGGCCAGGGTGGGAGGATTGCTTTAGACCAGGAGTTCAAGACCAGCCTGAGCAAGAGCAAGGCCTTGCCTCTACAAAAAATGGAAAAATTTGCCAGCATGGTAATGCATGCCCATAGTCCCAGCTACTTGGGAGGCTGAGACACGAGAATGGCTTGGGCCCAGGAGTTGGAGGTTATAATGAGCTATGAATGTGCCACTGCCCTCCAGCCTGGGCAACAGAGTGAGACCCTGTCTCAACAACAACAACAACAAAAGTGTTTTATTAATAGTATTTAGTATCAAGGTCTGGGAATGATTTTATTTGTGTGTTTGTGTGTGTGTCTATGTATAAATAATGTATAATATGTAAATCTGCCTATTCAAAATAGCCCTTGTAATGTCACTTCTATTCATTTTCATTCCATATACTTTCCTGAATGGAAAGGGATGGCGTGAAGTAGTAACCGGAATGCTGGGAATTGTACGTAGCCCTAGACATAACTTGGGGCTATGAAGTGGGCATGGCAGTATCTATCCTGTGTGTATATGTGTACACATGCACATACACGTTATAGCTGAAAAAATACAAAAATAATTGGCTTGATGGAACCAGAACTAAACTAAAAATGAAGAGACCTAGATCTTTGTCACTGATTAGCTGTAAAATCATGGGAAAGTCATGATGTTAGCACCTCAATTTCCTCTTTATAAAATGGAATTAGACTAAATAGGAAGTCCCTTTTATCCCTAAACATCTATGAATCTAAAATATTGTGCAGAAGGATATTAACTGTTGGGCACTTAATATATTCCACAGTATTTCCTACAGATGATTTAGGAGACTGAATTGAGTCAGCTAGAACTGTCATGACTTTAATTGGATTAAAAATGACTTTAATGGGTAATTTATCCAGCAGTTTATAATAATCATATAATTAAATAATCACAGGTATGTCAGTTCAATCTTAAAGGTTCTTATGATAGAGTGACAAATGTTTAGAATAAAGTACAATAAGATATTTTAATTATTTGACAGAGCTTTATTTTGTGATACAATTTCTTTATTTCATGTTATAATTTCAGATTTAATTTGTTAAATTTTGTGGAACTTTCTTGATGCGATTAAATAAGATTAAATTATTTTTAACTTCTCAGGAGATTTTGTTTCCTAATCAATTTACTTATGCCTTTTTAAGAGAAGAATATTCACCCAGGGAAGCAATGTAACCAATCTGGGCATTAAACTAGTCTCAGTAAAGGTTACATATCCAATCAGTCTAATTGTGAAGCAGGTACAACTGACATGGCCCTTATTTATTACTCAGATAACCCTACTTGGCTGAGAGTCTGGAAACTTACAGTATACACTGTTTATCTACTTGAGAGGGACAAGAGGTTGGATTTAGAGACAAAGAGGTGAGGGACAAGCAGCCCAGTCTACGTGCAGCTCCGTTGACAAGGCACTATTCCTTACACCTTAGGTTGCTTCTGCACACCTTCAGGCTGACCCAAAGCCCCTTGTTAATTCAATTCTGAGCATTTTCTGAGCAGAAGCAGACAATAATGCAGACATGGACAAAACTGTACTGCAATTGTGTGAGTGAACTAATGTCCAATGGGGATTATGCTGAGACCACCAAACTCATTTCACTTGTGACCTAATCATATCTCCAACTGGCCCCCTGTGGATATGAATTTATTAGGATGAAGAATTCTTAAACAATTACTCTTAGGCCTGAGGTGCATGCTTTTTTATCAAGCCTGGGCATGCAAGACTTCCCCTCCAACTTGTTCCAACCACTTCATCCCTCCCAATCTTTCTTTTTCACCCCCATGGAAAAAATACAATCTTTGTGGCTAGTAAAAAGAAAGTGACTTTTCATAACCAGTCCCATAAAAATCTGGAGTGTGAGATTTTTCCATCAGACAACTCTGAGCAAATCCTAGGCACCAAGAAGGAAAGAAACCACTTGCTCATTCAGCTTAAATTTGTACTCAACTCTTCATTCATAAGAACATAATCCTTCCTATTCCCTTGGAAGGCAGCAGAATTTAATGGAAATAGGATAGAGTGGAATGATGGAAAGACCTGGTTTTTAATCCTGGCTTTAGCACTTCTTAGCTGTGTGAACTTGGGCGAGTTACTTGACCTTCCTAAGCTGCAATTCTGTATTTGCACTATGGAGAGAATAATAGTTCTTACTAATAACATTACATAATTATGGAGCCAACACCTACTGTACTCACAGGGCAGTTGTGACAATTAATCAAGAACAAATCATGCAAGGTGCTTACCACAGTGCCTGGCACATAAATACTTAACAAATAATTGCTTTTATTATTATGGTGCTCTTACTCTGAGCACCGAATAGAATAGAACAGAATAGAATAGAATAGAATAGAATAGAATAGAATAGAATAGAATAGAATAGAATAGAATAGAATTTAATTCCAATTTGTTAGCAAGCAGGGTCCTGCAGATAGTTCTGTGTGTAGTGTTCACTGTGTGCTCACTAGAATCTAAACAATCCACTGTCCCATGACCTTACTCCATGAGTATTGGAATAAAAAAATATTTATCAATTTCATATTAAACCTGATGACTAGTATTATCTAGTCTAGGTGTACGTGGCTGGATGCCCTACAACCCTTTTGCCAATGGCTGAATAGGCCCTAATCAAAGTTCTACCACCAACCAAAGACAAACAGTTGTGTTAAGGACACTGGTTTTCCATTCATTGAATTCAAGTTAAAATCTCTTTTTGCTGGAGAAAGAACATAAACTCCCTGCACTGGGAGTTACCAGTAAACTTCCTTTTCATAAGAAACTTCCTTAAAATTAATTTTTAAAACCTTCTGAAATTAGAAATAGCATTTTAAAAAATGTATAGTTTTATAAAAATCACTAGACTGGATATTTTTCTCTCATCTGTAAAATAAGGAATCAAATTAGTTCTTTAAGGTTGGAGCCATTTTTGTAATTCTAGAAGAATATCTAAATATCTACATAGATAGTTCCATATTTATGGGAAATAAATTCCTAGCCACAGATGCTACAGAAAATGCAGGCATGTTTGTTTCTGACCTTGCCATAGAAGAAACCAGTAGTTCTACAAAGACAGAAATGCTTAGTACACACAGAGACCGACCAGAATGCAAACCCCACATCAAAATGCTGCTAGAGTTCATAACTCAAATTTCTTTATCCTGTAGCTGCTCAGGGACCCCATTAAATTGCTTTCCACAAATGCCATGAGGTTTGAACCATTTGTTATAACATTTGAGTCATTTATAAGATATTTTGATCCGACAAATCTGGAAGTAGCTGTCTAAAGTAAAATACATGACTAATGTCAGCTTCATCTTGTTTCAGATCAAGACAGGGAACATTGTAGAGTCCTACAAAACTTTTCACAGATATTGAATGGATTTTCTCACTTCTGTATGTTGGCAGGAAAACAACATGCCATGTCACAGACTATACTGACCTCACTGAGAAAGAAAGAGATGCTCTACACATTTGATGTAACACATTTATACTTAAACACTTATACTTAATTTGTGTTACATACTCATTGACACAACTAACTCAGATCCAAGATTAAAAATGGGTATGGTATTAAAAATGCTACAAACACACACAAATTAACATAGGAAAGATGACTTAAAAAATCCAGCTCAGTTTTTCTTGAAGCTTGTGTTGTTCACTTACTACTGAGGCATTCTTTCTGTCACAGCGGTAATGAGATAAGCGAATTAAAAAGTGCAAGGCGTGTTCAAAATGAGTTCCTGCACAGAGTGGGGCTACTCAACCCATGCTGAAGGGACCAGCGGCATCAACACAAACTGGAAGTTTGACCAGCTACATCCCAGACCTAAAGAAATCAGAATTCCTCAGAGTGAAACCCAGCAGTTGAATTTTTTACCAAGCACTCCAGGTGATTCCTACACATGCTAAAATTTGGGAAGCACTGAAGTGGAGGACTACAAAAGCAAAAATGTGTGCTATCAGAGTAAAATCCCATGGAAAAAATTCATTTTATACAAGTACAAGTGGTCTTGCTACCAAAGCATACTTCAATCCCTTTGTCCCTTCCTCAGGACCTTCATTTATTTCCCCTAGCGTTCTTCGCAGAGCTCACTCACTGCCTCCCAGTGAGCAGGACTCTGTTCATTTTAATCAAGTCTTTATCCATCACACATTTTTAATGCACCAGGTCCTGGTGGTTATCATCTTGCTAACCCACATGCTCCAACAGTACACTCAAATAATCCCCAAAATGTCACCACACACCTTTTGAAACAGAGGTAGTTGTTTTGTGGTGTTGTATGTCCTTTGATCTTGTTTAGAAATTTGGCCTTTTCTTCATTGATTAAATTGCAATTTTTCTAAAACAGCTTGTAATTGAATTATCCTGCGAATCCTGCCGAAAGGGATCAAAAGTGACGGAAATAAAAATAGGAAGTTGTATAATTTACAATATAAATGATTTGGTTGCTGAGGTTTTAATCAAATCAAACAGAGCCATAAAATAACAGGTGATTGAATTACATGGAAAGATAATGCATTTGGATCTGAAGACTCTGATGCTCCTTTGTGAAGTCTGTAGAATTCATAACTGAGCCATCCGCATTCCCCCTCGGGAGATCTTATTCTCTGGGGATGTCTCCCCATTCAGGGGACAATGAATCTTGTGCTGAAAACTTTCTTCTTGAAGAAAAACAACACTCACAAAATAAAGGAACTATAAAACTGGGCATTTCTGGTAAATCATCCAGTCAGCACCAATTTCAAAACACAACAACACAAAACCCCTCAAAATTACTGGAGGTACTCACTTAAGGAAGTACTCAGGTAGAACTTAAAGCTCATTAACCACCTCTACCTATGCCTCAGTGACCAGTGAAAAACATAAAAGAAAAAACAGACTATTTAACATATTAGTAAAGAACAATGCATCAACCATCAATCAACTGCCTGAGGGGGCACATTTTGCCTTACAATTTTCTAAGTACCTTATTAATACCCTAACAAACCTACATCATGCATTAACGTTCGCGTTAGAGTGGGCAGGTGGTAGCTTTCCAGTAAGCACAGGTTATATAAAGAGCCAACATAAGAATTTAGTGTAACATGCACTAAACCTGAAAAGCTTAAAATCTTCCAAACATGAAAGAATACAAACTTTACTTTTCTTTCATGGCTTTCAGAAACACACAAAAGCATTAACACCTTACCTGTGTATTATTTTGAGAAAATGAATGACACAATGCTGTTAGTTATGGTTATGAGCAATGGCATGTCCTTTTCAAAGTTATTGTTGATACCTGGGCAAAGCCAGATTTTTTTTCCCCCTGGGGAGCTGAAAGTGATTTAATTTATCACTCTGGGGAGAAGGAGGAAACTTTTGGCTACTTGAACTTTCCAGACAACCTCTGAATCATAGTGGCGATTGTGAAAGCGCTGGTGAGAAATAGAAGCCCTGAATTTCTTTCCTGGGGTCTGGTTTTGATGAATGTGGAGGCCCCCAAAGGGCGGTGGAGACAAGGTTTAAGCAAACACGTTTTAGGGCCCAGATTTTGAAAATTGAGTACCGCTGTCCCACCTGCTGTGCTTCATTTCAGAATCCACAGCTGTCATTAGCAGAGAACAAACTGCTTTTCCAACCGCACACCACAGCACACTGCTCCAGCTCGCGCTGGAAATTGCAAAACTCTTATGGAGGAGCATGTCCTGAGAGCTCTCTCCCTTTGTCAGACCTTTCTGATTTTTATTATCCTGGAGTGTGCTGGGGGAGGGGAAAGAGAAAGTGTGTGTACACATAGGTTCGGGATATAAAAGCTTTGGAGAATAGACTTGAGATTTGATGCTATGTTCCCCATTTAAAAATAAATGTACAGGCCAACTCAGGAATCACAACAATTCTTTCTCCAAGTTGAATTCAGCACAAAAGAGACTCGGATGACAAACTATCCTACCAGGTAAACAGTCTGATACAGTCTATCTCCATAGACTCTGTCTCATGGACTCAGAGTCGTCAGGACCGCACAGAAGTCATGCCCTCATTTTGCGGCTAAGGCAGGTCTCCCGACGTTCGTTCAGTGATCTCGCTACTACACCGAAGACCAGTAAAGTGGACCTGTCGCTCCCTCCTTCCAAGTGCCTATTAAATTATGCAAGGCCCAGATGAAAGCCCACCTACTCCTCCAGGACTCCCTGAGACTAATCTACACCCTCAGTCGTCCCAGTCTGAATCTCCGGATCAGGAAACCCACCTAATTAAGCACTTAATTACACAGTCATTTTGTACATGAAGGAACAAGAGAGAGAGAGTTGCAGAGGACAGTGAGATTAAAATTAAGATCCAGGCCTTAGTTCTGTCTGCTACCAAGTGGCTATCTGATCAGGGCAAGGCATGTTTTTCATCTGTGAAATGGAATGGGCGATGAATGGAAAGAGCAGGCAACTGTCAGCTTGAGTCCCTTACAGCCCCCAGAATCTCTTCTCTTCTTGCCCTTGACAAGTTTACACCTTGTATGGAGAAATCAGATATTAAACTGTAAGAAGTTAAATAAAAATAATAGAGTTACCAACATAATCTGCCAAGAGATAACACAAAACTATACATACTCGAGGACTGTAACAATAAAAATAATTAATGCCAATAATACCACACAGGACTTGTGAATCTTTTCATTTACGCATGGGACACAATCTCTGTTACAAAATAAGGCTGAATAACCTTCAAAAGTTAAATTGAGCAGAAAGACACTTTCCTAAGAAGGCCATACAGGCCACCACCCTCTCAACCAGTCAAATCATTCTTACAGCAGGAGCAGGATCCCCCTTCCCATGACAGAGAGCACAGGGCAGCTAAGGGCTCCCGTGGCCTGGCCAGGGCTGAGCGCTCAGGGGTGAGAACGGTGTCAAAGCCTGGTCAGAGAAACGGCTGTGGATTTAGATTCCCACTGTCACCCCGTCCTCTGACCCCATCTAGATGTGAATGTTTTCTTCCCTCAGCTGCTTCACAGTTAAGAGAAGCCTAGGAAATTGTGTGGGTCATGAAAACAATCCAATGCACCTTTAAAAAAAAAAAAAAAAAAGATCACACACAGTCTCTCATGGGCAATAAGAGTGTTACTTCGCTCTCCCCTTCTCGGCTTTAAGTAGCGTTGCCATTTACTGAGTCCCTCGGAGGTGATAACTGAGGACTACAGCCAACCCGCCTGCTCTGTGGTGTGTGTGCTCGCTGGCTTCCTGGATATGGAGAACCACCTCAGAGTTATTTGCACTGTTCAGTGAAAGGGAAGGATGCCTTTTGGAGTCTTTTGTATTTACATGATGTAAAACACGGTTCAGTAGACACGGTTTCCGCTGCCTATCCCTCCTCAAACTTAGGTCTTCTTACTTAGAATAACCCTATGCTCCTTTCTCGGCCCCTCTTTACTCATCTGGAGTTCTGGGGGAAATCCAGGCCTCACCTCTGCAGGCACACGTGAATGCATCTGGAAGGGATGATTTGTCCCATGACTGTAAGAACAGATACGATTTTGTTCTGAATTAAACAGCAAGCACTGTGTGTGCAGTTGGTTCCTTTGCCCACGCAACTGCTTGTAAATGTTATTCTGCTCCTTTGGCTGGGATGGTTTCTCTGCTGGTTTTGCTATAACATGGGAAACATGGAAACCTGAATGCAGGCTGCTCCTTCTTGGAGGAACAATGGCAATATTATCTGCTATGGAGACCAGGAGGTTGAATAAAACCTTAGCAAACTTTTCCATGGCAAACTGAGTGCTCTCATGGAAGGGCCCCTTGGCAGTAACTTCAGCCTCTGAGAGTCTTTTTTTTTTTTTGAGACAGTCTCACTCTGTTGCCCCGGCTGGGGTGCCATGGCCTCAGCCAAGCTCACAGCAACCTCAAATTCCTGGGCTCAAGCAATCCTTCTGCCTCAGCTTCCTGCATAGCTGGGACTACAGGCATGCACCACCATGCCCAGCTAATTTTTTTTTTTTTCTATTTTTGGTAGAGATGGGTCTCGCTCTTGCTCAGGCTGGTCTCAAACTCCTGAGCTCAAACGATCCACCTGCCTCGGCCTCCCAGAATGCTAAGATTACAGGCATGAGCCACCGAGCTTGGCCTGCCTCTCAGAGTCTTGATGAGGGTAGGGGGAACTGGGGAAGAGAGGCTTTGTCTTAAAAAATGACAGATTTATACATGCCTACACATACCCCCACACACACACACACATAAAGATGGAAAAGTGTGTGTGTGTACCATGAACAGGCAAAGAGAAAGGACAAAAATCCAGATTCAAAACCAGAAGCAAAACAAATAAAGAAACTAGTATTGTCACAGAAAAATTAACTCTTGATATTTACTAGACAAAGAAGGTCAACAAGAAAATTTTGCAAAACAGAACTGGATAATTAGAATCCTGTAAAATTGGACAGAAATTCCATGTTTCATGGTTGGAGCATATTCCAGAATGAGGGATAACAGGCTAAAAGTGAACTGGAATGCCATTTGAAGATGAAAATTTAAAAAAGCCTCTTACTACTAGTTAGATAATAAAAAGAACAACTTGACTATGCTTGAGAAAAAACACATCGTGCACAATTCAGAGAACAGAACGGGAGAAGGGAGTGGACATCTTGAGAATCACAGAGACTAAAAATATTAAGCAGGTTTAATTGGCCATAAATAAATAGCCATAACATTCTCAGTATATACTTCAATGCCTAGTTCTTTTAATTCCCACACAAGATGGCAGTCTAAGGTATTTATTTCTATTTCTTTTTGATCACGAATGGGTATTACTAGAAATATAAAGAAAAAGAACAGCAGCAAATTCTGTGACAAGTCATTTTCCCTTTTTTCTCTGTTAACACTTCTCTCCGGTAACCAAAAAATTGCATTCTGTCCTTACATTCTCTACTTGGGCTAACATTCCAAATATATCAGAAATATTCTTACATCTTTGGGTTGGGGTGGGGCAAACCCAACATGCTCATTTAAGTTCCACAAAATGAAGATCATAGTCCATCTTAGATCCACAGCATTTCATGTGCTAGGGTAGAGATGGCTCTTTTATATAATTCCTCATGGAGCAATACAATTTCTTTTTCCAATTTGAATTTATTGTCGGTATCTTTCAGCCTGATTAGACTAATAGTTAGATTCAAAACGCTCAATGGTGATCTTAGGAAAGTTCACAATTGAATAGGAGAAACTTTTAAAAGTCAACAAGGGGTTAAATAACAACTTCTGAGGTGTGAAGAAAAAGAAAGAAAATAGGAAACATACAGTTCCTACTTCAAGTGTGGGGAAATAGAGAAGAGACTACCTATGCAGTAATCTACCTAGACCTGAATTTTTATTCCCTTGTGATATACACAATGAGATAGCCAATAAATATTCGATGATTATTATAATAATGAAGATAAAGCATTAATTGTATCATAGCCTGTGGCTTCTAGCTGTCTACTGTACACTAATATTACCTATAAAGATAACCCTTAATCATATTAATACAAAATTTATAGATTTAGAAGTTAGTTGGTATGAAAAATCGTCAGACTGTGATGTTGTAAACAGCATGTTTGTTAAATTTTAGTGGAAAGTATTTAATACTGTAAAAACAAACAAATTAAAAACTGAAAACCACCATATATTTAAATGTGAAATAAAAGGAAGGAGTCTTCCTTTTGATCCTTCAATTTAATCACTTAGTATCTTTCATATACATGTGCAGCATCGCAAATTACAGAAAGTCATATATTTATATACCTATCTGGAAAGCTGTCTCCTGCTTATGCAGTTAGCATTTATTCACTTAACAAATATTTACTGAGCACCTACTATATGCCAGACTCTTTTTTTTTTTTTAGGATTGGGGGATGGAGCAATAAGCAATACAGGTAAACTCCTGAACTTATAAAGCCTATATGTGGTCTGGAGAGACAGACAATGAACGAACAATTAATATACAGTATTTCAAGTGGCAATAAAGGTAATGGTGAAACACAAAGCAGGGTAAAGAGGAGGATAAGGAGTGGCAGGGCAGAGTAGCAGGGTAAGAGAGGGTATTACGTTTTTATGCTGGGTGGCCTCTTATAGGATGCCATTTGATCAGAGGACTCAAAGAAAAAAGAACACATGGATATGGGGAAGGGAGAAGTACTTTGAAGAGAGAAAGGTAACATGCAAATTCTGAACAGGGGTGAGTTTGGTGTATTCCAACAGCAAGCCAGTGAGCCAGAGGAAGGTGCACGAAGGACGGGACGGTGGGGAGGAAAGTCAGAGAGGCAGCCTGGGAAGGGGCAGGTGGAAACCAGTCATGAATAATCTTGGAGACCATTGAATATTTGGTCATTTGAATGCAACTGCATATCTGGGTTCAACTGTGTATATTTGACATTCAGGTGATATGAAATAAATTCTTTAATTTGGAAAATCTAGTCTTTCCTGTTTTGAATAAATAAGTAAGACAAATATATTTTGCTGATTTGAATATGGCTCAGTTATTTTTAATTTAATTTTTGGTAAGTAAATTTTAACCCATATACCAAAATTCCATTTGTGTGATATGGGAGTGCAGATGGGCTACTGAGGGATACAGAAATCAATCCCAGTTCTGCTGAAAGACCTTTTAATAACTCATATGTTATTTTACCCTATGTGAATTTCTAGCAAGTGGGCTTTCTTCAAAACTTTCTGAGGAACATGTCTGTAGGGTATCACAACAGAAATTGCTAAAGTTGGAATAAAGACACTTAGTTTTTCTCTAGAGAGTGTACAACTTTTCTCCTCTTTCTCCCATTAAATATTCAACTACCACCAATTGTGGACCTACTGTGTGGCTGCAACATTTATATTGAGCTATCAATTTTAAGTTACAGTTCTTAGACGTTAATAAATATTAAATCTCTACAGGCAATGTTTTACTGCTGATATATATTCCTATTATCAACAAACCTTTACCAAAAATACTGAGCATGCTTTGACCATGATACTTAAATAGCTGCTAAGCAAGTTGGTATCCTTGCCAAACTTCCAACATTTTATTTAAAGAATTGAAAATATTTGTCTAGAATAGTCATTCAATTTATTTGAGAGAGAAACAAATTATTGGCTTGTCTTCCCATATGTTCTCTCCTTTGTTTGAAACATTTTCTTTCTCCACTTCTTTTGCTTAATTCCAATCTGTCCCCGTAGTTCTCAACTTCATTCCAAGTCTAGGTTGTTGGGTGTCCCTCCCATACAGTCCCATAACCTGCTGGTTTTCTGCCATCATAACATTAATTGGAATTGCCTATTTACTTGTCTATAACGCCCCCAAAGGCTATATATAAGTGCCGTTATAGCAGGGGCTGTGTTTATTTTGCACCATTGTTTCCTTGATAGCCAGAACAATTGCTAACACATAGTAGGTGCTGAATAAATATTTGTTTAAATCAGCACTTAAATATGCAACTCTGATTAGAGAACTGAAGACAAATATATGAATTCATAAAATCCTCTACTTAAGTTTAACAATTTAATTCATTTAATTCTATTGCAAAAGGGCTGTTACCTTTTTAAATAGCCAGCCAATTTAAAATGCTACATAGGGACTGTTAGAGAATTTCTATCCCATATGCCAAGGAAGCTAAAACCAGTTTGTTCTGCATATGATTAGAAATATAAAAGTCTTGGGAATCACATTTTTAAAGCTCACGCCAGCTTTTATTGTTGGTAGTTTTGTAAACGCATTACATATTCTATGGTATTTGTGAAGTCCTCAAAGCACATGCAATATAAAACCTTCTGCTAAGCACAATAACACACAACATAAGAAAAAAAGGCCTGGCAATGTAAGTCAGTTCACAGAGGAATTCAAGATGGTAGCCTGCTCAATTCATGCGACGTATAATTGGGCTCCCATTTATGACCAAGCATAGAACGCAAGATCCACTGATAGGTCTTCCCCCTAAAAAGATTAGACTTGAGGGATTAGGGCTACTAAGCTCTTCTGTACTTTCTACATAGAAAATTTTTAAAGCAATGGCTGACACCATATGTGGTATGGGTGTTAGTAATTGTAGTTTTGGGCTGGTACTAAGTTTTGCAACCCTGGAATATCTAGACAATGTAATGTCTAGATAAGATTGCTGTACATAGGACCTTATGCAAAAATGTTTAGATATCCTTTCTACCAACCAGCTTTTAATAGAGCAATTTGTCCTTTACTATGGAGTTATGAATGTTTCCTTGTACGCTAACATAAATGCTCCCTGCAAAGGGAGAAAATGAAAGGTAAAGAAAAAGGGTAAACAAACAATGCAGAGTGGGAAAAAGGTTCTGTTGGGAGTATTTTCCCTCCTTCATCTTTCCCTTCCATTCATCTTTCCTGGCAGGGATCACATTTTTCCCAAGTGTCAAGTCATATTTCTTCTCATCATGCTGTCTGGAACATGAACTTTTTTCATGAATCATATTTGTAATGATGCTCAATAAATAATATATGTGGACATAATGCTCTGCCCCACTGCCATATCCTTTTTCACAAAGAAGCAAAATATAGTACAACATGGCCTGCAGAAGCTCTGTGCCAATGGGCTCTGAAGCTATGGATCCAAAGTTGTCATTCTATCTTACCAATTAGGGTTTTGTTATTTTCTTCTATGATCAGTTATTGAGCAACTATCATATGTACAATATATTTTTCATATAATATCTCTATTACTTAAAACAGTTCTGTGGCATGAACATTAGTTTATTCATAAGTAGTTTGTCTGAGTTAGGAAGTAACTCAAGTGGCATGCAATCTGAAGCCTTTCACAATATATGTGGCTAATATGACAGCATTACATAATGTGCATTAGCAGGTTTTATTTTAATTGTTGATACTGTTACATACTCCAGGCAATGCATCACTCATCTCTGTAAGAAAACCAAGGAGACTCCTTTTGGTTTTTCATTAACATTTTTTCCTGCCATCATTTTGTGTGTATTCCTGGCTATATTCTGATAACTGTGGAAGGTTCACACACACAAAAAATCTTGAGAGACTTAATGCATACTATTTTTTAAAGTAATTGCTTGAATTATAGCTCATGAAGAGGATGGCAACAGAGTATAAATAGTGTAGTTGCTTTGTGAGTAGCTGAGTTTGCAGTGTGTTAGACACTCCATGTCTCTGGAAGTTTCCATGACTCCTCTGAATGAGATGTTCTTACTTCAATTAAGACCCAAAACATGGTGGCCAAATCTGCAGTACAGAGACAGATTAGTAAGAAGTAGAAGCAGTTTCTAGGGTGGGGGACAACTCACAGTAAGTTATTAGGATAGGACTGAAAGACAGAAGAGAAGGAAACCAGGAAACGGTTTTAACTACCTGACATTCTGAAGATTTGAGGAAAGAGGCTTGGAGATGGTACAGCTAGTAAGGAGAAGAGTTGAAGAAGACAATGCTGAGAAAGGGAAACAAAAGTATTTGGTAACGGGGGTAAGAAGTAGTGTAGAGAAGGATCTGATTTTGTGGAATTTCTCTGGAAAACAAGAAGAGAATTTGGCTTTGCAATCATTTTATTTTGGGCAGAGAAAGAAAATATACAAAGTCAAAGATAAAGCTGTAGACTATTTCAGAAATAAACAGAGAGCAGAACTCAAGTCAGAATAGAGCTCTCCCTAACAGAGAGCAGAAAGGGAACTCAGTTTTGGCTAACAGTAATTAAGATGATGCTTAGGAACCTAGATTTAAATGCCATGGAGCTAACAGAATCTAAGGGACCCCCTCCACTGAGAGATGTAAGGAAGAAAAGAGGAGGAGAAAGACAAAGTGTTTTTTTAAAAAAATGGTAGTGGGGGGAGTGCAGAAAATGCCCTCACTGGGACCTATTGAAGACAGAAAGACATCAAGAAAGCAAAAGAAAAACAAAAGAGTCTACTGGTGGATATCATCCCAGTATTCCCCCACCCCAGGTGCTAGTTATCTTTAACAGACTTTATTCTACCTGTGGTGTTAGAATAAGTACAAAGATCATTTTTAATGCTATTATAGATTTGGGAACCCATAAATAACATTTTATTTTCTTATATTACCCTCATGGCTTGAAATTAATTTTTGGATGGGGAGCAATTGGATGAATTACATGAAATAATGATACTTCAGCTCATTAGAGGGTTTACTCACTTGGTCCTTTGCCTGAATAATGATTCGCTTTTTTAATACATAGACATACTCCAGAGAAAGTTCCCAATGCAGTCATCTCTGTTTTGTGACATACAAATTCCTGAGACTGTGACACTTAGCACATTAGAGTCCAACACAAAAATTAGAAATCAACGTCCAGACCTTTTAAAGGAGGGCTTATGAGAGCCTTTCTTCACTGAGCTGCTACGGGCTATCCCTGCTTTTAAGGTTCAGAAACAGCTCAGGATGTTAACACACAAGTCATGAACCTGTAATCTGAATAGGAGTTGTCTCCCACAGCTAAAGAAATATGGATTCCAGAGGGAAGACCAATATAAAAGAAGGAATAAGAATCCAAAAGATTCTATTAAAAAAGCCTAATGAGAGAGAGGAGAGAGTGTAACAGGAAAGTTGCAACATGTTATTTTGTTGTTTGTTGTTACTGTGAAAGAGAGCGGTGAATATTTAGTAGGACATATTATTACATAAAAATAACTTTCAAGGAAATGATAACCTTTAAGGAGAATAACAACCTTGGATTCCAAATTTACCTTTTAATACTATTGCCCCTGATAGACAATAAATCAAGCTATTTACAAATTATGCAAAATCCATATAACCAAGCTGTTGACCTTTCAGCTACCACTATAAAGAGGGATTGTTCCTTGTATTTTTAAGTTTAATCCTCAGATATGCTCTGATTTATTTTTGTTTTTCCATGTAAAGAAAATCTTCATTAAAATAGATCCTAATAGAGAGAATGGACATATGGGACAGGTTTAGCATACACCCTAATTTACATCATTTCTGTAAGAATTTATTTTAAGGAGATAAGGAGATTTTAAGGAGATAAGAGTATATATTAATATGTCTTCTAGTAGCTAAGATTAAATATTAGAATCATGAAACTAATTTCTTTTGATGTAAATCAAGAGAAAAAAGAAAAACATTTTAAGCATGAATACTTTTAAAAACATATTTTCTAAAATTTTATTTTATAAATTATTCCCAGTTAGCAAGAAAACCTATTCTCATCCCGTGAAAGAGGTCAAGCCATTTTTGCTTGTGTGTTGTATATTCTTTGGGCCAAGAGGCCAGTGGTGGTCCGCTAGCTCTTACAATGACCTGCTAGCGTTTCCCTTTTCATGGCTGACATTTAAATCTAGTCTAGATTACCATGGAAACATGTTTGGAGATCGTATTCTCCCCAAAACAACAAATACTGCTTGTGGTCACCCTGCCCCACATGGATTTGCCTCAAAAAGTTATAGCTCACAACTCAGGAGTTTGGGTTTTTTTTAAAGCAAAAAATAAAAAAAACCTGATATAACAAACATCCAGGTCAGACAGGAATCATATGGAAGGAAGTTTGCATAGTATTTCTATGTACGAGGCTGTATTCTCCTCTGGTAACTCTTTTCTTGATGGAAAAGATGACAACAGCAAAAACAATAACTTGGTCTCAGAAAAAGTGTCTTCCACTGGTCCTTATCATTTGGGTCATCTTCGTGTAACTTAAAAGCCATGCCTGATTCATCTGTACCAGCTTCCAGATGGTTCGGCTGCACTGATTAGATGTGGGAAGCCAGGCTAAGGGGCTTCCCTGCTCCTCGTATCTTTTTCTCAGAGCATAGAAACCTACTTTGAAAGACACCCCAGAGGGAAATTCATGTAGCTTTACATTCAGAGATTCTCAAGCTTCAAACTAAAAATGCCACTACTTGGTATTCTTAAAAGCCCTTTTTCCCCCCTACTTCCTAGATTTCAAAAATAAACCTCTCTTATGTGGTATTGCATTTCTTAAAGGAAAAATTCCAACTCGGACTCTGTGGATTTGATTGGTTATGTATGGCTCAGTGATTGCTGGGCACCAAATTGTTAGGTGCCTTCCTCCAACTCCCTTCTGTTTTTGTCTTGTATGTGGTACTCTGACCCTGAAGTCACAGTTTCATAAGAAATCAGTGAGGAAGGGCAGTAACAATGGAAAGAATGTAAGAGAAATGCAATGAACCCTTGATTCCTTTATTTTCTTCTGTTCAGACTCCACGAGACAGAAGCAAAACAGAGATTGGAGTTGGGCAGAAGAGAAAAAGAAACACAAAGCATGCATTCTTCTTTCTATGCCTCACTGTGAAAAGGCTGCCAGAGATAAACGGTTGGAAGTAGTCGGAAACCAAGAAAAATGAGAAAGAAAACATCCGTACAGCAGAAGGAGCATCGGCAAGTTTGAGCATATGGGGCACTGCTTACCCTGCAAATATTGTTACTAATATTGAAGGGATATGCATCATCAATAATTAAGAGGTTTTTACTTCTGTTATAATTGGTTAAAATCTCTGTCCCAGGGATAAATGCCAGATTTAAGCAAATCAAGAGGCATGCTCAGATCAAAAGCATGCTGACATAGCTTCATGTGGTAGCTGGGCACAGGGTTACTAAGGATTTACCAGACCTTAAGGTGTGCTGGAGCTTACAAGTGATCTCAGACTATTTCGCTCTCTTTCTTCAGTGGGTTGGGGTGGTATAATGAAACTATATCTTTAAGCACTGTGGGAAAATAGAGGTCTAGACTTGTTTTTATCCTCTTCCTTTTTCTTTGTTTTTTAAAAAAAACGTTTAAAGCTTGGAATTCACCCTCTAGGATTTGAAGGGCATTCACAAAGGAAGGGTAGTATACTAACAGCTTTCAAATTTAGTTTCCTGCTTTTCCTGGGGACTAATTTATAGAATCAAACCAAAAGGATCCCAACAGTCTCTGAAGTCTGATTTTGGAAAGGAATCAAGCCTGGACAAAGTGATCTTTTCAGTAATATTTTGCAAGGGAGCTAAATTTCTAAGTTTTAACTGTATATATAGTCACTTATTTCAGGGCTTCTTCTACCGTGTTAATGACTAGTTCTTAAAAGAATTTTTTTCCATGTAATTATACAACATCTTTTACCCATTGTAGCAGTCTCTTTTTTATCTATATATTCATACATAGACACACACAGCACATTCATTTTTTACTTTATAAGGAATATTGTTGACTATAAAAAACAAATTTGGAAAACAGAAAAGCAGACACATGTTTTAAACAGCAGTAGTAACAATAAAATATAGCTCTTACTGCACAAACACATATCTGACCTTTGACACTTTACATCTCTTGGAACGAGTCTTCCCCGGAGGCTGGGCGTCTTGGGGGTGCAGGTCTGACCCCAGTCCCATTCCCAACCTCTGCAGCTTTCCCCAGCTGAAACATCACCAGCCTAGCTTCACAGCCTGATCCCCAAGGTGGGAAGCAACTTGTTTTGAGACACTGAGGCTCCAAGGCTGTTTAGCCTCCACTGAGGCTAAACGAGACCTAAGACAGAAACGTCATAGGCAACACGTCCCAGCATTCCCAAGGGGTCATTTGTGGAATGAATGGTGTACTCCCTTGGCTTCACACACCAACGCTTCATGCACACTGACAAAATGGGCATAACACGACTCACGTCTTTTTCTATGTTTGCAGAACACATAACAAAAAATACAAACAACATTAATGAAACCTTTGCTCCAACTTTAGGTGTTTATGCTCTGGAAGTGCTTGTCCTCCTAGTGTTCGATGTGAAACCGAGGCCTGTTCTGAGTCCTGGCACGGAGCTGGGCTCCAGGGTGTGCCACAGAAGCAGAGTGCTCGACTGACACAATATAATTTGGAGCCATTACAATGTATTGTACGTAGGACACTACTGTGGAGCTCTTAATATGCAGAATTTTGCATAGTATGAATGCTAATCATTTTTACGATGATGCTATTCATATAATATGTAATACTTGCTAAACAAAATTATGAAACATAATTACTGCTCAGACACAGTTGCTGCGTTCAGTCCTCAAAAACCCAGTCATTTAAAATTGTGTTTTCTTTAAATAAATGGCAACAATCCCCGCTAAAGACTATGTGCCTAGATAATTTCCTTTTCAAAAAAGGAGCCTTTTTATCTTTAGTGAGTGACAAAACATCCTTTATGAAAGGTTTATAACTCAGCCATTTAAATTCGCTTCAGGCTGAAATTTGGCATGCGACTTCTCATCCTGGGAGCACAGTTTTTATTTACTAAATTTTAGTGAAATTGGTTTGGCTGCTTTTTAGTCACAGGGAAGCAAAGGGGCTAGCTCCTCCTTCTATCTGCAGCTAGATAACGAGGGAGCCTTAATTATATGCCATCTCTTTGCTTGCCTCTCACAACAGGTTCAGGTAACATGGAGCAAGTCTGAATAAATGTATACGTGTCCTCGTGTACACAGCACGCAGGTGTACAAACACACACAGAGAGATCGGTGAGCAAGTTCCCTTTCATTCTGCCTCTAGTTGAACTGAAGAGCAAATCTATGGTTTCAGAGTCACAAAGTGATGCCCTTGTATTGTTCCCCAAGGAGCAGCGCATAGACAAGACAATTTCTTCCCTCTGGCAAGAGTATAAATTAGGAGGGTAAAAAAACTATGAGAGCAAACAGAACTTTACTGTAATATCTTACCCCTGATTTTTAGAAGGGATTTAAAAAGATTTTACCAGTTTCATCAATTTGGGGGGATGAAGGGGGGTAAGAGAAAGCAACTTCACAAAATACCACAAAAACCACCTTGCATTTCAATTTTCCACCAAGATGATTATGAGAAGTTTCCTGGGAAGTGTAAACTGACTTGTCAAATGAAAGAAAAACAGAGCAGCTGATGGTTTTTTGAGCACAGAGCTCATGCAGTGAGAATGTAACTTTAATTGTAAAGCTCCCCTCCTCAGATCAACATACCTCCCAAGGAATTTTTAAAACAAACAAAATGCATATCTTGAGTGCTAAAATACCATAAATCAAGGTTAAGGGACAGTGTAGTTCTAACAAATATAGTGACAGGTTAAGATCAAGGGATGCCTTGACATTCTCCTCAAAAAGGTCAATCTAACTGGTCTGCAATGTAAAAATGAAGAGCCTGCCATCATTGCCATGGTGAAAGGTCAGACACCAGCCGATTGGTGATAGAATTATCAAATTAACCAATCGATGTGTGTGAGTAATAGATGTAAGCAATCCTCTGGGAGGGCCACAGGGCAAATGCCAGCTCATCAATAACACATTGCTGCGGACAGGAAGCTCCTTGCTTCAATCCATGTCCCTTCCATTACCAAGAGGAGCCAAACCATGTCCAATGAATATCCTATTTACATATTACACTCTAAATGGGATGAAAGGCCACTGCTTCAAATATTAGTCCCTTGCTGGAATCTTCTACAAATCCTTGCAGAATAATTACCATACTGGTGGGTAGAAAAAGAGCATGTGACTCGCTTTGCATTAGAGAAACATTCATATCCTCCTAAAAGAATTATTTTCCTCTACCTGCTCTTATCAGATTTAGGCTCAAACTCCATTAGTAAAAACATGTTACCTGTGAAAGTTACAGGTATAATAAATTTCATGCTTGATTATGTGTCAACTTCTACATTGTTTTTTGAAAAAAAATTTTAAAGATGCACCTATTATCACAGCGACATTAAAATCTTTCAGAGGTATTACCACAGTGGGGGTGTTAACAGTTCTCACTGCTAATTAGGGATTTACTCTCCATCGATATGTGAGCGCAAGTCCTATTAATGTTAATGGGGTTACACATCTGTATTGAAGGCAGCATAGATCCCTAAGTGAGTGTGATTATCACCCTGCCTGTGAACATCTCTGAATGTTTGCATAGCCTAGCTGACCCAATTCCAGTAGTTTTTGGCAAAACAGAGCAAATGGCTTACATAATTTCAATAAATCTGGGTGAATAAAAAAATCGGTCAATAACCCAGATGTTTGGTCTATAAGTTCCATACATTTGAGTATGTGTACATTTCAGCAGAAATAATTAAAACACACATACACACTTACAAGCCAGATATGATAATACATAAATACTGCCAATGCCTTTGTCTTATAAATTAATATGCTTAGCCATTTATTCCCACAAGCAATGCTTAGGGGCTTAAGAAGAATAAAGTAGTATAGTGCTGAATAACATATTATTGTTCTTACTAATAAAAATATTTTTATCATGCTTGTCCTCTGAAGGTGAACCAGAATAAATCACAATACTTATTTAAAGGTTAAAAGTTTTGCAATTATGATGTTCGAGGTGTGCTATCTAATATGGTAGCCACTAACCATATTTGCCTATTTAAATTCATTAAAATTAAAACCATATGTTGCTACTCCTTACCACAGTAGACCATGCAAAATAGAATGTTTCCACTACCACATAAAGTTCTGCTGGACAACACTGTCCAGAGACCTCACAAATTCTTGACCCATAGAGGACCAGAATGGCCTATCCTAAGGTCTGGAAACCTGTGTCTGAACCTTGGCTTTACTTTTAACCCCTAATACAATGCTGAGTCAGTTATTTCTCTTCTCCACATCCCTTACTAGGCACTGAGGAAAAAAAAACAACTTTAAATGTTTGTCTCTTACAGTAAATATTGTAAAAGTAGTGACTAGTTTTGGAAATATATATTTTAAAAAAAGTTTTTCTATTTGTAGTCATTTTCCTTTTAAGTTTAGAGGGTTTGCTCACAATAACTTTTTACCAGGTCCCCAAATTGCTACTAAATTGTTTATATTTTATGCTTGAAATTGTGGTAGAGTTGAGGAACTTGCATTGTGGTTACAAGACAAAAAGCAGAACGGATAAGGAGATGGTACTGCTACTGCTGCTGCACGGAATTGTATTTATGCTCTATGAACTAGGGGTTCAGTACTTTAGGTCAGCTCTTACTGGTCTTTCAGAATTAAATATGCTTTAGGGCTGCTGGGCCTGGTGGTGCTATTGGCAGCAGCATCTGAGGCTCTCTAGGAGAGAAGCTTGCTCCTGGACATGAATTCATTCTCTGCCAGGTACAGAAAGCAAAGAGGGAGGTAAACAAACACAAAGGCCTCGATTTGTTCCAGCACAGCGCAGAGTGATGGAATGACTGTGCATGTTGTATGTGCCACTGTGCCTCTCTTCCTGCCTTCAAAAGCTCCAAGTTCATGTGCATGCCCTTCCATTTTATCAGTATTAAAAATGACATGACAACCAACGAGGTCTGGTTGCAGGAGCTGTAAAGTAAGCTGTCACCCTTTCCCAAAACTCCATGGAAATATGGAATATCTAACCATCTCTGAACAAGCTCGAGGTTCTAGATTAATGAACAGCATTAACAAGGCACTGAT
The DNA here is from genome assembly GCF_040939455.1 of Microcebus murinus. Taxonomy (NCBI): domain Eukaryota; kingdom Metazoa; phylum Chordata; class Mammalia; order Primates; family Cheirogaleidae; genus Microcebus; species Microcebus murinus. The sequence goes on from NC_134109.1 coordinate 60,841,741, forward strand.
GTGAGGAAGTACAACCCACTTACAATGTCACTGTATATTGTTCAATGGATCCTGAAGAAAAATTAACACAGGCAATAAGAAGAAAGGCAAAAGGAAATATAACTGGCTTTGAGATGGTAATTTCAAATGGTATAAAAATGCTTAGTGATTTCCTCTCCAAGTGTCATAAGGTAATTATTTAGTAATATAAAACAGAAAAAGTATGCAAAATTGATCAGGCAAATAATGGGTTCAAAATTTATAGGCATCATATCTTGCTATTTAATATGAGATTGTTTACCTGCCCATGAAACAAATGTATACAGGGTAAGTCACTGTCTTCGGTGATGCTCAGACACAAAATCTATAACCTCTTATTACTCTAACTTTGCCTTACACAGAGAGAACTTTTTCCTTAATGAAAAAGATCCTATTTTATAAATATGGTAAAGCAAAGCCAAAAACCAACAAACAGCTTACAATATTTCGGTGAAAACAATGCATTTCTAATTAAAACTCTTCCACTGCAATCTTTGGCTACAATATTCCTGAAACCTACCAAGAACACTAGATTTGAGCAGATGAAAAATCAATAAAAAGCAGATCAACAATGCTGAGGTATTGAATTGGACCTACATGTTCTGTTTGAATCTCCGACTCATAAAACAGTATTACAAAACAAGCATGTACCACTCAGCAGGAAACTCGACAATCTAATCATCTCCCCCTACTCTGAGGCCAGCCAATTTATAATATGTTCTGGAGGTTACTCTTCTCGCAGTTGAAACAGCAGCATTCGTATCTGCCAAAATGTAGCACAAAATATTGTGTTTCAACTAAAAGAAAAAAAATTAATAAGGAGTTATAAAAGGTTTTATTAAAGCACAACCAATTTAAGTAATTACCATCATATTAAGTATTAAAATACAAGTTTGTATTCTTTTAAGGTAGAATCGATGCTACATTGTATTAGCCTAGCGTTTGCTGATGTATTTCCTTTCTCCATTATGGGAATGGGTGGTTCTTATTGAGTAACGTTTTTGCTGTTTTTTTTTTTTAAATCAAATATATAACATTTTCTACATTGACATAGTCTCTGCTTTTAATGGAACCAATCTCCGCCACAGGATTCTATCAAAATCCCTTCTGATACAAAACATATTCCTATATTTAGTGCTGTAGTTATTGTTTGCCATGTGCTAGTATGAGGTTTGATGTCATGGAAACAAAATCCCTGTATTATATTGACTCCCTTTTGGAGTCAATCCAAAAGAGTAGAAATTGCACGTAGATTATTTGTGTTCAGTCTGTCAATTACTTAAATTCAATTCCACTAAAAATAAAATAAATAAAATGTAATTCTAGTCCATTTCTTCAATGCACATCAGATACCTATGAAAGAGAAACAAAACAAAGCCCTCATCAGCACTATCATAGGGGCATTCAAAGTTAAATTTAGCAGTTTTATTGTCACCTTCAAAGCAGGTTTGGGGCTTACTACTGCAGCAGTCAGGCATACCCATACTCCGGCAATGGGAACAATTCTGTGCTTGCCTGCTTTGAAACGTGAGCATCTCTAAAATGAATAGCAAAACCACTGCCATGTTCACAGTTCCTGCGCATGCTGGTGTTTTACACTTTCATATGGTGCCTCAATATGGAAAGCGCTCCTTCAACACATACAGCACCGACGGGTGAGAATGTAAACGAAAACTAAAGTGCATCTCCCTGGTCCTGCCAGCTCTGTCCACACCTAGAGCTGAGCCAGTGAGACTGCAGGGAAGCTCTCCACTCAGCTGCCCAGCCCAGGCCGATGTCCAGCTCATAGGCATAAAAGAACAAATATTCCTACCTGTAAGGCAAATAGTCCCATTGAGTAAAACCCAAAAATACCCTGAATCAGTTTGAGGAATATGATGAACCTATTCAGGGAAATGTTTATTTAACATATCCTGACAAAATAACCCCTTTTAAACGTATGTGTTCACTTTGGGTTACCTGAGTCTTAAAAGCTTTATTTAAGGGAATTTCCTGGAAGCCTAACAGGAAACTCAAACTAACAGGAAACTCTCAAACTAATCTGATGACATAAGTATAGCTTCTTTGTGTCATGTATGGAATTACAGACTTTGAGTCTGTGTATGGGCTGCTCAAAAACACTTCCACAGCTTTCTATTGTACCTAAAACTCAGACTTACCTGCCTCCTAAGACTCTTCGTGACCTGCCTCTTTCTCCAAGTATACCTCATGCCACCTTCCTGCTTGTTCGCTAAACTATAGTCACACTACTTTCCCTTCAGTTTCCCCAAACGACAAGTATCTCTTCACCTTTAGACTATGCTTGCTTGGTGCTGTTTTCCTTCTTGCAGTTCACTTTCTCCACTCCAATGTCTCTTACCCTCTTCACAGCTCTCTGTAAGTGTCACTTTCCCAGAGAAGTGAGATCACCTTATCTAAACAAGTTTTCCCTTTTGAGCCCCTCTCCCAGCCCCTTACTCCCTTCACAGCACTGACACCATGTCTCTGTTGTATTTACATGTGTGTGTGCATGTGTGTGGTTACATAGCTCTCTAGAATGTATGCCCAGTCAGGGCAGGGGTAGTGTGCATCTCATTCCTCATAGAATTCCCAGACACTGAACATGACATGCTGAATGGATGAATGAATAAATGAAGTGGCCTTACAGATCATTTTATCCCACTGAGCATCCTTGTCTTCATCTGTCAAAAACATATACAACCCTAGTCCTGTCACCTTCCCAGGGTTCTTGGCAGAATCACATGGAAGAGCGTTTCATAAAGGATTGATTCTTTCGCATCTAGCTACAAATATGCTTCTCTCCTTTATTCATCAAATATCTACTATTCTGATGCCATTTTTTCCCTCCCTCCTTTGAATAAGTGATAGCGTCCTAAAACAGTGATCTGTGCTTTGTACTTCTGCTTGTTTTAATTAATTTTCTCTTTAATTGCTTATAGTTTGAGTCTACCCCCACCATTCCGGGTATAATCGCTGTTCTGAAACTGGTGATTGATAAAATTATAACAATAAGAATACTTTTCTTATCTTTCATCTTTTTTACCATTTTGGCACTTTCTCTATATCTTTGCCTGCAGGGATCTGCTGTCCAGACCCTGCACTGTCTCTTTTCCCTCCCATCACACATTCCCCCCTATTGGAGTCTCCATGGCTCCTTTTCCTAACCACCTCACTAGTCTCCTCCATGGGGTCCCTGTCTCTAGCACCCACCTCTCTCTTCAGGGCCTGCCTCACATTTCAAAATGCCCTAATATCCATCTACCTGGATATCCTATTAGCACTTTAGTCTCAATGGCCCTACATGAGCTCACCATCTCACACTCCAAATCTGGTCTCCCTTCTTACTGTCCTGTTTGGATAATGGCAACACAATTATCCCAGTCATGCTCACTTGGAGCCATTCATGTGTCCTTAACTCCCTCTCACCCTGTACTTTCCACAGCCAAGTCCCGTCACTATTCCCACCTACTCCTTTGCAGGCCACAGCCTCTCTGCTCTAAGGAAGGGCAACAGATTCCTAATCAGGCTTCACTGCTGCTCCTCTGACCCACTGCATACCTCAACACCAGATTAGTTTTCATGAAGCCACCCTTTAATATATCACTCCTCAGGAACTTGCTCTCCCCCCAGCATTGCCTAATAATTTCATATTTTCCAGGAAGACATCCAGGGTGTGTAAGGCTGGTAGTGGATGCCCTCCCCCCACCCCCCCAAGATAAAAAAGAAAAGGCTCACGAGACCAGACCTGCCAAGGACAAACCACCAGACCCCGCTAAGAACAACCACACCTAGATATCCACCCAGATAAGAAAGTTTTGGCTCCTGGATTCCATAAATACCGCCAGCCCCTCCTATTTCTCACCCCAGGTCTTCTTGCCAAAAGTCCCTGGCCCAGCCCAAACAGTAAAAAAGGCCTCACCCCCTTCAAACAGAAGCGACTTCTCAGAGCCCCTCTCTTGGGACCCCAAAACCTCATATGGGAGTGCTAAATAAAGCCATGTTGTTTGGCTCCACTCTTTCTCTCTCTCTTTCTGTTTCTTTTGCTGCCAAAAACTTTAAGGGTGTTCCACGATAAATTCTAAATCTTTCTTTTGTCACTCTCTCTACTCCATCACTCTAGACATAAACCGAGGCCTCACTGAAATGTCACTTTGCAAATACAAACAATACTCCTGTATATTTAAATGAGTCAAATTTTTTCAGCACTTGTGACCTCAGCCAGCAAAATCTCAGCCTGCCCAGTCTTTAAGGGCCCTCAGAAACTTCTACCTCCTTCTGTTAGTCTTTCTGGCCACCTCAACTAGATGTAAGTGCTTACTTATCTGATACACATAGCACTTTGGTTAGACCCTTCTTACCGTATTATTTTTTTTCCCTTTGTATTTCAATTATTGTTCTTTCTCCTAGGCAACCTGTAACTCATCTTTATTACCCATGTACATCTAACAGTGCCTTATTTTTAGTGAATGTTTAATAAATACTTGTTGAATTAAATTCACTCATTCAAAACATAAATACTCAGACATGGGAGATATAACAATATAATAAAACTGGTTAAGTTCTAGCTCTAGTTGGAGAGAGAGATGGGAAGAGATAGACAATAAATAATATCAAAAGCCAAGTAATTCTATATCATATGCCAATAATCAGATATGGAAAACAGAAAAAGAAGGGGTGACAGGGAATGCTGGGATGAGGGCTGCTCCTTTGTTTTCGGGGTAGTTGGGAAAGGCCTTTGATGACACATGTTTGAGCAGGGACTTGCATAAATTGAAGGAGCCAGAAATATAGCTTTCTAGAAAAGGCAGTTCCAGGAGGTAGAGAGCAAGTATAAACACCCTGATGCAGGGCGAGTTTCTGGGAAAGGCAATCAGAGTGGTAGTGGGAACCAGATCATGTAGATCCTTAAATCTGAAAGGCAAATACAACTGTATCAGGGATTATTATTCAGTAACTCCATGGTTAACTCATGAGCATCATTTTGGAGCCAAAAATATTTATAAATAACACTTACTTGTGTTTTTTTTTAGTAGCATAGCAAAAAGAAGTAGATGAGTTCCAACTCTCAGTTTTACATGAAATTTCAAATGGGAAATTACTTAGCACTTATGTTTTCCACAAAAAGCTTATTTTGCTAGCTGTGAGATATAAAATAGATGTTCCTTGCTTATGGGCAAGCTGTTTGCTAAAGAGGTGGCTACAAAAAAAAAAAAAGCATAATTCAATAATTGGATATCTGAGAGAAAATTCTCAGTGTACTCATACTTTAAGTCTTTTTTAAAAATGACTATAATTTGCTCTAAGCAAAGACATCTAAATATTTCCCTCTAGCCAATGGTAAATCTCATTTCTAATCTCAAAGCTCCTGTAATCAAGTCCTTGATACTCTAAATAAAGCCTCCATTTGGGATTAAACTGATATTGATATACAGGCTTATTTCTGATTTTATGTGATATATGAATATATCTGAAATGCTTATCAAATAATCATAATTAAAATGTATAATTTCAGAAAGATGATCCACTAATTTTAACTATTGTCTGAGACTTGGTTAAGGGAATGAAGAAATATGAAACAAAAATTTAAGCAGGCAATTACATTACAAAATAATATCTGCTATGCATGTTAAGGAAAAAAATCAGTGTCCTGCCTTTTTGAGAAAGGACAAATTCCTTTTTTTAGTTTCTCTGGCTGAGAATTCTGGAAAACTGCCGTTATGAAGAAATGGAACCTTCCCTCTTTTCCTCAGCCATAAGGAATTTTTCAACGCGTACCAATTATTTCAGACTCTTCCTAGGCAATATTGGGGAGAGTTTGACTTTTCTTCACCTCTTCAAATTTAACCACTGGAATAAACACCTGAGAACAGATTCATCTGAGAGCATAAACAAACCAAGCATGAAGGCTCCCAATAGGAGGCCAAAGCGGCTTGAAAATTGCTGAACGGTATCAGGAAAGTGATATTCTCTGTCTTTATTCTTTTTAGTGAAATGTCTACTGAGTTTGGTCTGGATTGATAAGGTAACTAATACCTTGAAAGTTTAAAGGTTAGGTGAAGAAAAATTATACTGTGAAAGTGGGCGTCCAGAGGCCTGTCTGAGGAGGGGCCGTGTCTATCAGGAATCTGCCCTGCTCGTCAGGACCCTGGGACACAGGCGTCAGGTTCCCAGAACGTACAATGACCGTGTTGACTGGCCAACTTAAACACCCCGTCAAGCAAAGACTACTTGAGTTTCAGAACTGAAAACCTGGGAGACAGTTATTTTCCTGTCATATCCTAGAACAAGGACTAGAGCTCTGAGAAGTTTGGTGAGAGTCATAGCCAAATTCAAGCCACTGCCTCCTTCCTGATGGTCCAGAGCTACTTCTGGTTAAATAAATGATTTGACTAATTATTTGACTAACCACTGACAGCTCTTACGGCACTTTGGTAACCGTCCTTTCCATAAGTCGTCTTAGTAGCTGAAAAAGGAAGACACGCTCAGGGTTGAGATTAGCTAAAGAAGAATCAAAAGACAGCTGCGGATGCTAGGAGGTAGGAGAAATTTTTAAAGCGGAAGTGCGGGGGCAGCTGGAAAATGCTACTCACAATGAGCGGCCATTAGAGGGCTTTTATTTTCCTCTCTGACGTGTCTGAGCCACAATAGCAGCCAGTCCATGTATAACTTTGTGAGAATTAGAAAAATATGTTCCTTCCCCAAGTAATAGATGTTTACGTTGGTATAATACTGCACGACTTCAATAACCATATGGTGAGGCCGGGTTGCTCTGTCTGGGGTCGCTTTCCAGAGCACATGCAAGGCTGCCCACACCCATGCCCCTGCCCCCCACTCTCCCTGGCTCCTGTGCACAACCAGCAGCCACTCACACTCATATCCTATGACCCCTTAGATGTGGCATCCTGTTCACTTCACATCCTGAACACCCATGTGGCAACCCTCCTTGGGGTAGAAAGAACAGAGTTGAGAAGAAATCCAAATCCAAGTGTGCTTTATGGATTCAGATAAAGTCTTAACAGGGAGAGAAAAGACCAAGGAAATGTTGTGAAAAAACTCAAATTTAAAAATAAACTATCTTTTTAAACATTTTGTAGGTTTCAATTTTTATGAGATGAAATAAGTAGAAAATTGACCATTTTTAATGTTCAAAGTTACTATCTTTTTAAATTTGTTGATTAGGAGAAAAGAGGACAAGCTTTACTTCTAAAGTTAATATAAAGCATGAGAAATGAAATTATTTTATCTGAAGGCGGGAAGGTGGGGGGACTACTAAATCCAGAGGTCTGAATTTTGCTGAGATTATCTAGATCCAAAGTTTTCAGAAGTTTACTTCGGGCCATGAATACTGGTGGCTATGTTTGTGATAGGATGGGTTCTGAGCAATCTTCCTGGTGATTACTCAAGTGCGGAGCATAAATTATTACCCCAGGCAAGCACTGACTTAAATGAAGTAGTTTTCTGAAAGTAGAATGTGATTAAACTATGCATTTCATTCAAAACACCTCCTGTTTAGCCAATCTCCGTTGCTCCTGGTGTCTCATCTTCAGGAAGATGGATTCTTGGTGATAATTTGGAATGCTGCAGAATTTTACACAAAGATGAGGCTGAGCACATGAGGAATCCATAAGAGATTCTCATCACAAACCCAGAAAGGAAAAACTGTCTATACATGAGAAAGCCGGGATGAGTCTTTAGATTTTATTTTCTAGTTTTGTGTTTATGCCTATTTACCTCTCCAATAGTACTACTTACTAATCCTGTAAATGCATCAGTTCTATTTAGCAAATGCTGGAGGTTCCGTCCTTATATTAAAAGATTCTTTCCTTTTAATAAAGATGGCTGAGGCTCCAGAGGAGCTGGGCTTCCTCCCTCTGTGACGCATCAGGGCAACAGGGAAATGAAACCCATGCAGGGTCCAGGTATTAGGTAAAGTTACCGTCACAATCCCTCTTGCCTTGATCTGCTGTCTCATTCCACTGTTTGGAAGTCCCTATGCTGTATTTATTTCTGTCAGTAACATGCATATGCTAGGCTGGCAGTTCGGTAGAGAACTCTGGAATGAGGATCTTTTCATCAGTCTGAACTGTTTCACTAACAAGGTACTCTTTTATTGACAATGGCTTATTGACTAGCCAATGGTATTTTAACCCAGAGAAAACTTGAATGTGATCTGGGCGATTACTTTGAAATCCAAATCCCTCTAAGTATGTATTATCTATCTCCTCACATACAGTCCCAAATGGTGTGGAATTAATTTTTATAAATACTTTTGTGTGAGGAACCACTATGCCAGTCTGTGTTATTATTCTACCAATCCTGTCCGGTTATTTTTATCTTTAGGTCAGGCACTTGTCCATTACTGACTGCTTCTGGCCAGCCAGGCTTTGGAAAATGCATTACAGGAAGGAAGAACAGTATTAGTATCTCTTCCCTTTCATGACCTAGTGCTCTGGAGAAGGAAAAAGAACCAAATGCAGATTATCGTTCATTCACCAAATATTTCACCATTGCCAACTGTGGGCCAGATATGAATCCGGTCTCTGAGGCTAGAAAGACGAGACCTGTCCCTCACAGACCTTTATCCAGTCACTCACTTCTCCCTCCCCACCCCATCCCTCCACCCAAATGGTGCTTTCTCACAAGCTGTTCCCTGATCGTCCTATTCACAACAGTAACCCGGCTATCCAAGATAATCCCCCTATTGCTTTATTTTCCTCTTCTGAATTTACTGCCTTCACACATACCAACGATCTCCGTATTTATTTTGTTTAATGTCTAACATCTTTTATTGAAATATAAGTTCCATGACAGTGGAATTTTTTGTCTGTTGTGTTCACCACTGTACTTCCAGTACCTAGAAACAACGCGTGGCATACAGTGGGCACTTAATAAATATTTGTTGCGTGAACATATCCCATGGAATTAACCTAGAGGGATGTAGAAAAATATATAATGCTATAGAAACAGGAAACATTTTAAAAAGGCTATTTTCATGGGGAAAAGGAGTATTTATGGTGTGAATACCTGGAAAGCTGTCACCATCTAGAACCACAGTCCCTGACCCCTGTGCTGTGGCCTGGTACCTGTCCAGTGGCCTGTCAGGAAAATAGGGTCGCATATAACCACCCAAGTTCCCCACCCCGATCCATGGAAAAATTGTCTTCCATGAAACCAGTGCCTGGTACCAGAAAGGTTGGGGACCTCTGAGAAGGAGGTCAGTCCTAGGCTGACTTTCGATGGAGAAAAGGAGCGTATTTCAAAGGAGGGAGAAAGTTGTTCAAGGGAAGTGCTGTGTGGTGACAGGAAAGCATGAGAGGCAACGACCGGTCCCTATTTGCAGCTTCATAGTCTCGTGGTCACTTTTCTAATGGAGAAGCTACTTCAGCCCCTGTGACACAACTATTCACCTCACAGCCATGATCCCTCATCGCTTACCATCAGGTGGATTGTTTGCTGTGTCGAGGGCATTGTGTGTGCTGTGCATGAACTATTCTGACAAAGCTTTTACTTTAAAAAAATTTTTTTTTATTTCAGCATATTATGGGGGTATAAATTTTAAGGTTTCAAATGATGCCCTTGCCTCCCTCCCCCCACAAGTCTGAGGTTCAAGTGTGACCATCCCCCAGACGGTGCACATCTCACTCATTACGTATGTGTATACCCACCCCCCTGCCCCATCCCACCCGCCCAATACCCAATTAGTGTAATTCCTATGCTGACACAGCTTTTAGAACTTCGTGAAAACCCAGGTCCAAGCTTATTCACTAGTTTCTCTATACCTTGTAGGAGAGGTCAGCTGCATGTGGTGGTTCTCTTGCTCAACAAAAATAAAGGCGATGACTTTATAAATGTATAGTCCTAGTAAAATATTATCTTTGGTTTTCCATTCAAATAGAACAAAAGAAAACTCACAGGTGCAGACAAACATACTAACATTAATTTGGGTCATTACTGTCTGTCCTAGCAGGACAAACTGTCCCACAGAATTATCCACCAGAGTTGAGCCACTCAAAGAGGGAGCCATTTTGCTGTTCACTTGTTTCTAAAGTATACTAGAGTAGGAACTCTTTGCATAATAGTTGAATATTTTAGCCTAAGTTGGTTATTTAACCACCAATATTTTTCATTGTTAACACATAAAAGAGAGAATACATATAGTCAACAAACACACTTGGGGCAAAGTTCTCTTGGGTCCTCCTTTGCCTTCTACAACTGGATCACAAAACAAACATTTATATCCAGCTTTGTATTTCTTCTTAAAACATAAAGAGTGTTTGACTATCTTCTTGTAAAATGATTTGTATATTTATGAAAATGTCTTAATTTATTCACATAATTGGCATATTTTAAAAATTTGAACGATTACCAAAACAATTCTTTTATTCCAACTGAGAAAGACTGAGAAACAGAAAAAGGAGGGAAGAAAATGTCTGAGAAAAACTGAAGTGAGAAAAGTCAGGAAGATGGACACAGACCTCTGCTTCCCACTCTGACAGAGGGAGACCACAAATGACAAGCATTGTGTGAGGGGAGGCAGGGAGGAGGGGCAGGGAGAGCCAGGAGACAAAGTGCACTTAGCTCCCCAGCTCCCTAAAAATTGGGGTTTTGGAATGATATGTTACCTATTATCTACTCCTCTTCTGAAATGCCTTCTCAGTACCTTCGCAGCTTTTCAACAGCTCTAATCTTTAAACCCTCTAAGGAGTAACAGCACTGGGGAGAAATTTTCCTGTGTTCTACAGTTACAGTGACCAGAGTATTATGATCCCTTAGGCTAGAGAAGGGGTCCTCAAACTTTTTAAACAGGGGGCCAGTCCACTGTCCCTCAGACCATTGGAGAGTGCGCACTATGGGCCCAGGACAAGTTGGTTGCTAAGCAGGACAGGCAGCAGCGGCAAAAACATCCGCAGGGCCGGATAAATGTGCTAGGCAGCCCGCATGTGGCCCACGGCTGGCCGTAGTTTGAAGACACCTGGGCTAGAGAAATAAAGCTGAGGGGTATATATGTTTAGTCAGGGATTTGCCTAAAAGCCCACTGAAGGAAAACATTTAAGTAATAATGCATAAGCATGTATAGGACCATTCTCTTATCTAAAGGTACTGAATGTGAATATCTATCTTAACATCTCATAATTTGTTTTTCAAAAAAAGAATAAAACCTACGTAATTCTAGAAGAGACTCACTATTCACCTTTGGTGAACTAATTTCCTACTTTTACTTTTAGCCTTTGAAAATATACTTGAAAAACCTTTCATTTTCTGGGAAGAATTTACAACTTTTATCATTTGTGAGGTGCACACTTATCTTTTTTTTTTTAACTTGCTGCTGAGTTCATGAATTTTCCATTGCCTATTTTCAAAAGCAATCTTCATTTTGTTGTGATAATCTGCATATTCATTGTACTTTCTTACACACATTGGCATCCTTTATTTTTAAAATTTCTTTTCTTACCATTTTATATAGCATCTTATCAATTAACTCATTATGTTTGTTAAAATACGCCCATGGGAATACAAAACAAACAGTCTTGTCCTACTCCGCTCTCCCCAACTCAAGGTATCCCTTATTTTTTTATCACTGAAACACTCAATCTGGTGAAATTCTTTCATGCATTTCTGAATGTGGCCCTTTGATCATTGCTTCTTTGTTTATTTCCTTCACTGTGATATTTTCACAGAGATTCCTGCTAAGTGCAAATTAGAACAGGAGTTTCAACCTCTTGCATAATGTTGTAAAATAAATAAATAACAGAATTGTATTTAAATAAACTATTCAAATCCATGTCAGTAAATGATCTAATTAATTACTCCTTTGGGGCCTATGTTATATGTTTGCTTTCCTCTTGGAGAGGTGAAGAAATTGAAAATAAATTTCCAGCTGTTAATGGGGTAAATTCTGTAAATGGATAAGGGTCAAAGACACAACTCTAATTTGTATCACATTTGTTTTTAGGCACTTAATTTACTCTGTTTCTTTAACCCTATTTGAGTGTTCCTTAACAGTTTCTATTTGATTTCATATGAGCAGTACTGATAGACTCCAGTTAAACTTGCAAGGATACTTTGTGATATGTGCAACCAACAGAGACAAGTCAGGCAAGAAGAAAGATAGACGTTACCCCTTATAATTCAGTGAAGGATGCCAGATTTGAACCAAGTCTGCAGAGATTGGACAAAATCCAATTTGTCATTATTTATTCCTAAGCATTGTGCTTATACTCTCTACTTTTTCATTCTTATTTTCCATTTACCCAATTATATCTATCCTTATTAGACCCCTGCTGAAGGCAGCATTAGCCAGAGAAGTCCCATAGCTTAGCTTAATCCTATTATCTCTTGATAAACGGGGACGCACGAGGCTCTAGATGGCCAAATTCAGCATTACTCTCCCTTTTCTCCCCCCCCCTCCTCCCCTCCTCTCCCCCAAAGAAAAATGCTGTTGCTCATCCTTATGCCTGATGTAATTAAGATCTGGAAATATGCCCATTCTAATCCTTACTCAGTATAAGCATCACTGTCAATGCAGAGAAATGAACTGCAGTTATGATGTAAAGGGCTGACACCTCCATGACATTTACTGATGTGTTGGGCCTCACTGCCACATTGACAAAGTGAGGTTTGTGTCTTCAGGGTTTTAAATGCCTGCCAAAAACAGAGCATCAAACTTAGGAGGAAAGGGTCCCACAACAGGCCATCCTGAGAAGAGAATTTTTTAAGGTGTATATTTGGATGTGCACAGGAACAGTTGAAAGGAAGGAGAGAGAGGGAGGGGGGAGAGAGGGGAAAGAGGGGGGAGAGAGAGAGAGAGAGGGAGGGAGAGAGAGAGAGAGAGAGAGAGAGAGAGAGAGAGAGAGAGAGAGAGAGAGAGAGAGAGAGGGAGAGAGAGGGAGGGAGAGGGAGGGAGAGGGAGAGAGAGGGAGAGAGAGGGAGAGAGAGGGAGAGAGAGGGAGAGAGAGGGAGAGAGAGGGAGAGAGAGGGAGAGAGAGGGAGAACGAGAACTAACGAACACGAACAAACAATCCCAGACTGTAATTTGCCTCATGGAAGATTGCCCAAAGGCCATGATAGCAGTACATGACTGAATTCTCACTGAATTTCTTTTTGTGCCGAAGTTGTAGATGTTTATCTATGTATCAATAAATCACTCAGGCTGTATTAGAGGCAAATAGGTAGAAAAACTGTCAATGCTTATTAAAATGCTTATTAAATTATATCTTCTAATACTGTATAAAGTTGCTATATGTCGAGTAAAGAATAAGATCTACCTTATCCCATAGACATCTCTCAGGCTTTGTGCTGCAATTATATGATCCTTTTTCTTCTAGTACATATACTATTTATAACATCAAAAGGGCTTCGTGCTTCCTTTCAAAAGGAATTTATTATCCAAAAGGTTGTTTGGGAAGGGAGCCAACTCAAGCCTCCCGAGAAAAGGGGGAAAACAATCCCATTTATTTAGAAACAAATCCAATTTTGATAATGTTGGAAATGTCTTTCCTATACTTTTTTATTCTCTAAGTCATGTGCAGGGGTATAGAAACGCTCAACCCCCAACCCATTCTTTATGAATGGAAGGAAATAAATGTGTTATGAAGTTCCATCCTGTCAAAAGAATGAACACATTCCTTCTGTGCCAGAAAGAGGGAGCTGGCAAGGAAGGGGATTGCCAGAAGGGTTAAGCACAAGCAGAGTTTTGCACAAAATTGGAGATCAAGAATTATTGATTGCTTCTTGCTAAGATGGAGGGGCTGACCAAGGAAAAGTGCCCGTAGAGTTTCAGTGTTCTTTTCATGCTGCCAACTCCTATAAGAACTTTGCCATGACCTCTAGGGATTGCAAGCTGCACTTTAAAAACACAGCTTTAGAGCTTTCCTTAACAGCACACAAATGGGAATTCCTTTGGGGGAACTTGTTGTATCGTATTGTCCCCCATAACATTTGCATTAATGACATGACAAGAGTGACAGGCAGGTACAGGGGTGGCCTAGAGAAGCACTTAGGTGAACATGACCTTCTGTCCCAGCTGGTAACCTCACAGTCTGTGGCTGAGGCTAGTCTGTACTTTGCTAGCAGAGACTAATTAGTAGTGATGGTACCAATAATACACATACAGTGGTAAAGCAAAGAATATATTTGTAATATTTATTACCCTTGCCAGAGCAAGCTATCGGTGCAGGCAATATGCATGCATTTAACATTAAAAAGGAAAAGCATACGAGTTGTATACATGCCTTTGCTGACCTTAGTTGGCATAACAAAATAGCCAAAACAGTACTTCAGCACAAAGAAATATTAAAGACCATCAATATATAATAACACTGCACTTTAATTATATGTTTATTTTCCTTTGGCTTTTATTATCATAATGATATTGATTAAGTTAAATAGAAATCAGCATTATTTGGCCAGAATTGATAGTAATTAGGAAAGCCACCTAGCCGTGGTGTTTCTACCATTCCTAGTAATTACTATTAATACCGATGATAAACTTATCGTGTCTGAAGAAGTCCATAGAAAATGTGATTGGGGGCCAGAGAGTTAAAGGCAAATTAAAGGCCATGAGATTAAGGCCTGGGATAAATGGCTTCTCAACCTGGACTTCAGCCAGGATTATCAAAAAAGAAGGTAGCAGAAGTACTGTTGTTTGCCAGTATCCCATTTCCAAATATTTGACTATTCTGTATCAATGTTTAGGTTTTAGTTCATGAGATTACAGGGCTATTCAAGATCATTAACAGTAGTCCCTGTTTTTCCCAAAAGCAACTTGCTAAACACACAAAATTCATCAGACCTGGGAGCGATCTTGCAAAACAGAGTGAATCCAACACAATAGATTTCCAGGTATGATATAAATCAAATTTTACTTCATCTCTCTCCAGGGGTGGGAGACTGGCAGACTTCTAATCATATACATATTTAAATTTGTAATCAGACTCCTTGGGAGGACAGGTTGTTGTGTTTACCATGAGCTTATCGCTAAGGTTTCTGGAGCCTAAGGATAGTTGGTTGTAAATCCTGTCATTTTGGTGACTTAATATTTTATATTATCATGATATTAGCATAATTGTGACCTCTGCATTGTAGCATTTTATGTGTTTCCAGTGTAACTTTTGATGCTTTACTAAAGTCAACAAAAATTCCCATTATTCCCTCTTTTAGAGCACATTTGGCATGAAGTATTAAGGTTGATTTAATGTTACTAGCTTAAAGTGGTGCAAAATCCATGAATATACACATCCATCTCCCAGTTCACCATAACACTGCCATAAAATGCTAGGAGATGGGTGATAAACATTTCCTCTTCTTTTTTTCTCTTTCCCTGATTTTTCCTGCTGGAGGCTCTGCCTCTACCCAGAGGGCATGCAAGTGTTGCCAGTTCCCCCACACAGATCAATCACTAGGGCTTCCACATGCCCAAATAATAACAGGACAGGAAAGCTTGGCTCAGCTGCAAGCCTCATTAAAACTATTCTCAAAGTAACAGCAAGGTTTGGGGAGCACTCTACTTGGCCCAGGCTCTGCATATTTTCTAAGATAATGACCAGAGAAGAAGCATTAGAGGACATAGTCCTTTTATTTGTGATTTTGGCAAGTTACAAAAAATAGTGAAGCAAAGCTAACTATTTCAAAGGATGTCCAATGGCAAAGTCTTGTTTAAAAATTCTTAGTGAAAAATTATTACTATGGTAAAACTACTGAGGCTTGAAGGGCTGCAAGGGGTAAGTGAACTTGGAGAGACTAAGAAGCTCTGATTTGCTGGCTTCTAGATGCAAAGTGTTTAATCAGAGCAAGCAGGGAAATCTAAGTCCAGAATTACTCCCCCATGAGTCACCAAGTGTTTCAGAAGCTATGTATGCGACACAAGTGTGTGTGCTGTATGTATGTATGTGTTGGTGTGTGTGCTCTGTGTGTGTGTGAGTGTATGTGTGTAGGGGGGGTATGACTAAGTCACCCCCCTATTCAGAGTTAAGGATGGGCAGTGAGAGCAGAGTTAACAAAACATAGGAATCCCAATGATGATTTTTCTCACAGATCCCTGCATGAGAATCTGGGAAGCTGTTTCTTTACCACAGCACTCTAAGGTTTCTATAATTTAGGAGGAAAAAATTGAAAGGGTTCTGAGAAGAGCAACTCCTCCTCGCCCCCCCCCCCAAAAAAGGAAAGGCTGTGAATAGGATCTAGAAAAAAAGACAAAAGAAGCTGATGTTATTAAATTCAGAGGGAAACAAAAGGCTAAAGGGAGATTATAGCATTGCATTTGTGCATACGAAATATTTTTTATAAAAAGGGTGTTGACAAACTCTTTTCTTTCTCCAAGGAAGACAGAGCAAGATTCATGTTAATATTGTAAGAAGAATCATTTAAATAAGAGACAAAGAAGAAATCCCTGACTCTAAGTTTTCAGAGATACTCTTTGGAACAGGCTGCTAGGTTTTAAAATGTTACTCTCTTTCAAATACTGTCATCTCTACGTGGTTCCCAAAAGTCTGTGTCAGTGGCAAAATGACTAAAGCAATAAAAAGAAATGCGCACCAGGCAAACTACTAATATATGATGTGGTGCTTGTGCCTCTGAATCAAATGCCCCACAAGGCAAAGGGGCCAGGTGAAAAAGCCAGGCAAACTGCTACAACCAGAATCCTTAACTAAGGAAGTTCCAGTATTTGTTCATTCCCCACATCTTATATTGAGGAAACAGAAACACAACTGCCCAAAAGTTGGATGGATTTGGAATTAGAAAACGAATTTAAAAAACTTCATAAATGCTTAAATTGGGTATTACTAAATTGACAATGGAGAGATATATTTTTCCATTAAGTAGTGTTCAAGTATAATCGAAGTTGTGTTGGAATACCGACATTCAGGGAGGGAAGATTAATATTTATTTGCTTCCACTTCTTATTCTAATGATAACTCTCTACTTAATTGGCCTAGTTAATTTATGAAATCAAATCTAGATCAGTGAAATTGACAAGTAGTCATTGAGGAAAGGATATTACAGTTTAAAAGCATGAAGGATAGCAGTATAAATGATATATGTTACACTATTAAGCAAGTCACTATAAAGTGAATTACAATGAGCATAAAGGGAATGTATTTTACTGTGTCAAAAACACATTTTTATGTAATGTACAAATTTTATGTTGAATGGTCAATCTTGACAACATGATTTCTCTTTCTGAAAGCTTATATCTATATTTGGATAAAAATCAATAACATATTAGAAAGGAAGTAAAGTATACATGGGACATGCCACTAAGGAAAACCATCATGATGTTTTCAAGTCTTTTTTAACAGTACATTCCCTGGACCCTTCAGAAAGTCTGTAAGGCAAGGCTTATTCTTCACTGGGGAAAGCATAGCCATGGCTACTAGTACAAACCACTTAGTTTCTCATTAAATGGGAAGTGAAACCCAATTCCCCTCTCCAAGGGAGGATAGCTATGGTTCTTCTCTGGAAGGCAAAGAAGCCAGCTAGGCAGCTGGCAGAATTTATTTCACTCCGGTCCATGCCCCCTCTGGTGGCTGAAAGCCAGGGTGAAGTAACACAATGAAAAATTGCTTCCCTCTCAGGAGGGAGGTGCATCATTTTCTCTCCCCTTCACAAAGGCCCACTGCATTTCCTCAGGCAGCTCAGTTTACCTTTAACCCCCGCTCTCCAAACCAGAACTGTGAATGCTTCTGTCAAAGAAAGGATTCCTCGACAAAACATACAGTAATGACCAGATGAAAAACAGAGAAGCATAATGACTCTGGATATTTCTTGAACTAATGTAAGCTCCAGATCTGTTTAGAAAATTATGCATCTTTTGGATCTTAGTTCTTCCTAGCCTGACTGAAATTTCAGACACATAAAAAGTTAAAGTGAGATGGTAGCATCAATATGCTTTGCACACAGTGAGCACTCAACAGATGTTCACTAAGTTAAACTGACAAAATCAGACCTATGATTTTTGATGCAAAGAAAAATGCATCAAATTTGTTTTCTTCTAATTCTTTTTTAATGTGCATTATTTACTGCATCAACAAGCATGTCAAGTATCCAAACACAACTAAAGGGGAAAGTCTTTTATATATTTCATAACATTATTTTTAAAACTTTGGTGATTATTAAGATCTATTAACTATAAACATTCTCCAAAATTCAAGCTGAGGCCTTCTGTTTCATTTATTCAGAAGCTTTTTATCACACTTAGAAGTCACACCAAGACTTCTATGTTGATAACTCAGTATGTCCTGAACTGATTTTATCTTCCCATCCACACTGCTTTTTAAAAAACTCACTGAAGGTTGAGGGGGTAGGAGTACGCATCAGCTTTGGGATCAATCAGACCTGTGTTCAATTCCCAGCTAACTCACTCACAAATAACATTAGGCTTGGGTAAATTACTTAATCTCTCTGAGGCTCAGTTTTCTCATCTGTAAAATGGGAACAGTAAAAATTCCTCCTTCACTTGTCGGTAGTCACTTGTCGGTAGTTTAAATATACCGAAAGTGTGTAAAGTACAGTTAGCACAAGACCTTGTGCATCATAAATAATACAGGTTATCTATTTTTATTATATTACCTATACTAAAATTCACTACAGTTACACAAACAAGAAACCTGGGCATCATGTTTTTTTCCATTTCTCTTCTTCACCTCCCACATTACTAAGTTTTGCTAGTTTAATTTCCCAAATCATTTTCAAATTTATTCCCTCCTATTCCCCTCCTTTCTTGCCCTGGGTCATGATATGAGCCCTTACTCTCTCTCTCTTTACAAGTAACTCTAAAAGTTAATTTTTTTGGTCTAATTCAAAAGCAGCACGTTTTACTGCTCAAAAAAGAGTACAGAATATATAAAATGAAAGACAACTGTCTCCTGTAAATCTAGCTACCCTCCTACAGAAAAGACTTTTGACAGTTTTCTGTATATTCTCTGCATTTTTTTCTGTGCATATACTAACCCATATGTATATGTTTGCGTATGAAGTTTCCTTGATTATTTTCACTTAACATATTATGGTTATCTTTCCTTGTCAGTACAATTTAGATATACCTATCCATAAGAGCTATATAATATTCCATTTTATAAATTTATAGTGAAACTTTTAATCAGTTCATTAATTCTTACATAAATTACTCTAATAGTTTCCTAACAATCTTTTCCCCCTCAAATTTATATTCTATGAAGCAAACAGAATAATCTATTTAAAGTTCAACTGCTTAAAATCCTTCATGGATTCTCTTCCCTGTGGATAAAGTTCAAGTTGCACAACATGAGGTACAGGATCTCAATGACCCAGTCCCCCCTCCTCACCAGCTTTATACACTGCCATGCCCTGCCTTAATTTTTTTGCTTGTAGTTTCCTGAATAGTACCATTATGTCATATTGTCTCCACTTTCTAGAATGCAGGGGTTGGCAAACATTTTGTAATGGTTGAGAAAGTAAATATTTGAGGCTTTGTGTATCATATACCTCCATCACAGCTACTTGACTCTGCAGTTGTAGAGCTAAAGCAGCCATAGACAGCACATACATGAATAAACATGGCCGTGATTCCAATAAAACTTTATTTACAAAAAGCAGTAATCTAGATTTGCCTTATGGGCCATAATTTGTCAACTCTTGTTCCACATAATTTTTTAGCTTAGGTGACACTCCTTCCAGAAAACCTTCTCTAGTACTTCCATTTCCACCCCTGTTTCCATAACATACAATGCAGGAACTTATGCTTTATAAACTTTCAATGTATGTGTTTGTTTTTCTCAGCAGACTATTAACTGCTTGAGGACAGGACTGTGCTTCATCTTTGTGTCTCTAGCACTTACATACATAACACTTAAGTACTCAACAAGTATTCATTAAAAGAGTAATAAGTATCTCTACAATTATTGTTTGTTACTTCTTTCTCTCTCCAGAAAACATTCCAGTTAGGTGATCCACATTCTCTAACAGCTAATTAAGTTCATCAACTTCTTTCCTCTAGCATCATTTAACCAGCGCTTACATCAGAATCATCTGGAGAGCTTAAAACACTGACAGTACTGGGTCTTCTGAAAGAGATGTAAATTCAGAAGGCCCGAGTGAGGTCTCACATCTGTATGCTTTAAAAGCATCCTGGAGACTATGATGCATGCTCGGGTCATGATGCTGATAGAAAGCCGTCAGCTCTTTCCAGTTTTCAATCAACCAACCCCCCCAATCAGTAAATCCTACAGGCATTGACATTCATATAGAATCTGATAATTTCTCAAACACCCTTGCTGCTACCAACTGATCTGGTTAACCACCATCTCTAGCCCAGGAGACTGTAATAGCTTCCTGGTCTTCCTACTTCTGTTCTATTCTCAAGAGTCTATTAGCAAAATGACAGCTAGAGGTGTTTCTTTTCCTTTCTTTTCTTTTTTAAATAACAGCTTTATTATTTCATTAAAGGTATTCTTTTCAAAACTAAGTCAAATCATATCACTCCTGAGCTTGATCTCCCTCCCATGATTTCCCAAATCACTTAGAATAAAAACTCCTTACAAATGCCTTCAAGGCCCCCTCCAACATCCCACGAAACTCCCCTATTTCTCCAACCTGATCTCCTCCTTTTCCTCTAGCACCTGTCTCTCTAGCCATACTCCCTCACCTGGGCAGCTCTTCCCCCAGACACTGCATCACTGGCTTCCTCCCTCACTCAGGTCTTTGCTCAAATATCCCTTTCACAGTGTGACTTACCTGGGTCAACAATTTATCATTTCAACCACCTCCAGTCCCAGCTCTTTCTATCACCTTTTCTCTTTTAATCATTTGGCATATTTATATTTTACTTGTTTGTTCTCTCTTCCCTCTAGAACATAAGCTGCATGAGTGCGGAGAATTTTTTGCACATTTCTGTAAAGACAATGACTGGAACATCACAGATGCCCAATAAATAAATTTTGAATGAGTTAAAAAAATAACTCTTTAAATTTCCTCCTCCCACATTTCTTACTACATTACTCAAACTACTTAAAGGTAATATCCCCTTTTAACTCTATTAGACTAAAAAAATCATTGTACAACTTCATTCCTACCTACCTACCTACTTGACTTCTTTTAATGATGTTGATATCATATACTCTAGTTTTTTATTGATATAATTTGACAGAGTAGACCTTTAGAATGAAAAGCAATCTTATAAACTTATGTGGTCAATCTTCTTCATATTTGGCATGAACAGGCAACAGTGAGGACAAGAATCCCATGTGTCCCAACTCCCATTCCAATGCTTACTCCTCTGTACCGCACTCACCCATCCATTATACCCTTATCATAAGCACAGCCGTGTACTTCCTGTTTGCCATGGCCTAAAGTAAGGAAGACCTTGCTTTCAACCTATGCATTGGTCATACAGTTTAGTATAAAACTGAAAATCACATAATTAGGAAAAAGAGAGGTGGCCAAGATGTATGGATGTAGAATTACTGCCCCAGCTCCTCCAGCTAGGGTGACCTGTTGCTCAGGTCCCCACGTGAAAAATAGAAACAACAATGATTCTATCCAGACTACAGATTTGCTAAGAGCATCAAATGTGCTAATGGATGGGAAAGCACTTTGGAATTCATAGAGCACTGTACAAGCGTAAGTTTCATTATTAAGTCTGAACAGATATCCAATATGCAGAATATTCTTGTTGTGAAAGAGACTAGAGGACAGTGTATGATAATTGGCTAAGTAAAAATTTATCATACAACTAGAGAAACTGCTCAGAGCCTAGTGGTAGATTGTTAGTATCTCTTTCATGAGGAGAGCATTTTTTTTAAAAAAAATATGTTCTACAAACATTGCAATGGCTTGTAAGTTTCTCAGGGTTGGGGTCCATTTTGGTCTCAGGCTGGATGCTCAGTTAATACAATATCTCTAAAATAGTCACCATATTTCTTAAAGTGTGTCTGGTTAACTTCACTTGGAATCCGTAGGGAAGGAACTTCATAAAAGTTCACTTCCATTGTTCTCATATTAAATAATGAAAAAATCCAACATAGCTCTTTGATAGAAACTAGAATGTTAACATCTGGTATAAGATCCTTTGGCAACTGCTAAAGATGTGATCAGCCTAAATGAACCACCTTACATATGTTTGGGGAATTCCCATCTCTAAGATGTTTTACTGTGAAGTAGGCACAAGGCTAGAATTAACTTTAGAAGGTTTCCTCCCCCCTCCACCTTGGTTATCTTATCTGATCAGAGTTCCTTTCATGGCAAAACTTGATTCTTTTGCCAATTGTTTCAGTTAAGCTTATGATTCAATAAGGTCCCTATTCTTATAGCAAGGGGCAAACATTTCTTCATATGGATAGTCCTAAATGCTTAACAAAACATAAACTATGGAAGTTTTTCCCAAAGATGGATAAACCAATATATCCACTCCACTTGCTCATCTTGCAGGTGGATACTCCTCCATCAAGTGATAGGTTCTACGTTCCCTTTCCTTGCACTAAGAACTTTGTGACAGCCATAACAAAAATATGTGGAGTTGACACTATATGACTTCTGAGGTAGGTTACTCTACTTGGCTTTCTTTCTCTTGGGACCTAAGTCTTGGAACTTAGCCACCATACTGTGCGGAGGGCAGGCAATCACATGGGAAGACCACAGGTAGGTGCTCTGGTCAAAGTCCCGGATGAGATTTCAGCTGACAGGCAGCATCCATTGCCAGAAGTGTGTGGGAGCAAGCTGCAGATGACTCTAGCCTAAGCCTTTGAGCTTCTGACCTGACACCAAGTGAAGCTGAAAGAAGATATCTTTGCCAAACGCTACCTAAATTGCAAATTCAAAAGCAAAATAAATGGTGTCTTTGGTTTAAGCCATTAAGTTTGAGGGTACATTTTTTTTTTAATGCAGCAACAGATAATATGAATATATACCTTTCTACTTTCACATATGCATTTCCATTGGCCAGTTAAAGGTCTAAAGCCTGCTTACCAGGCAACAGTCTAAGAAGAGAGTGATCAGAGCAGGAATGAAAATATTATATCAAATGTTATCAACAGCCTCTCTTAAAAGGATATTATCAGTAATGACAATAGATGAAAATACTACTACTGTTCCCTTGGAATGTTCTAACCAGATTACAACAACTGTAGGAAATAAATTTTGTTGTTTGATTATCAAATCCTAGGTAACATCTCTGCAGATTGAGGCTTCCAGATTCCAACCAGGTCTTAATTGTGGCCAGGAGGCTCAGAATTTGCCAAGAATGAAGTTTCACTGGGAGACATTTGATACAAGGCAAGACTGCTTTTAATAGTTTTTAAAAGTGTGGCAGTACGTACTTCGCCTCAATTCCTGCTGTATAAAGTGCACTGTCAAATCAATGCTTGATGAGGCTGATAATATTGATACAGATTCTATCATAGGGAGGATAAGGATGAGGAAAAAATGATGACCACTTTCGTAATAAGGCAAGACCTTATATTTATGACAATACTTTGTGAAAATGCTCTCAGAATTGGGTCCAGTCAGAGAGAGTATGAGTTAAACCTACTGAGAAGCAATTTTCTGAATCTCTGGAATTAGTGCCTTCATTAATATTTAAAAAAATAATTCTCTTAGATTGATTCTCATAGAGCAGCATCCACAAGGCAGGTCTAACATTTTTAAAGTAAAAAAGAGAGACCCTCCAAAAAAAATAATAAATGTACTTCTTTACTTATTACTTATTTTCACCTGAGCTTTCAAACCAGAAGACAGAACTGTTTGGAAGAAAGGACCAAGTGGCCATACCTTAAGGGTTTCTATTAATACATGGAGCTTGGCTTTTATATTTTCTACAGATCTTTATGCAGTTATAAGTTTACATACTCATATATTTATTAATTCAGCTTTTCTGCCTTTCATGAATAAATTATGCTTAGCTAATTTCCATACGAGCCTGGTGGCCTTCTCTAGGGCTTTAAATCAGAGAGTCTGGTGAAATTTTATGTACATTCAACAGCAGTTTATAGATACATTCAAAAGCACTTGACGTCATCCATTCAACTGCTTACAATTCTGCTGGGAGGAAACGATCACGCTTGCATGCCCGGGTGGGTGACATTAGTACTCTTGGGGGGTGGGATGACCCCATCAGATGGTGTGGCTACTACTGTTATAATCACTGTTACCACAGTTCTAGTTTAGGGGTTTTGCTCAATTCAAGACTGAAATAATTAAGATGTTTGAGGCTCACATTATCCATCTCTAGTCTGGTTCAAGTCTCTTCTGACATGCATTTTATTTGCGTTGCAAGCATGATGATTTATCACACCATCTCTTATTCTCTGGGGAAAAATCAGAGCCAACAATGGCAACTTTGAGAGATTTTTGACTTTTGCTGAACACAGAAAATCATTAGTTTTAAATCTAAAGACTCCGTATTGATTCTGAGGCCTCAGAGCGATGCCGCACATGCTCCACATCGCTTAGATTAGCCAAGTCACCGCCGCAGCATACAAAGGGCGCTGCCGCTCCACCCGGACAAGGCCAAGACAGCTGGGGAGTGAAAATCCCAGCCACTCTGCGAGGTATTTAGCTCCCTTAATTACAGAGCAACTCCATATGGGAAACATAGATGCTCTCACGTTTTTCTTTTCTTTTGGTTGTTTTAAAACCAAGTAGATAGAACTTCATGTCTAAACTGGGTTCTACAAATAGCTCAAATAAAAATAAAATGAATCACATGATTCCCCCTCCACCGTGTAGTAGTTTAACCTTTAAATGATTAAATGATTACCAGCAAGATCTCAACTTTACCTAAAACTAGATTGTTTTCTATCTACTTTTCCCCCTCAAAGAGAGAAGGCCCTTTTGCCAATTCATATACTGTTATAAGCAAGCATTTCACTTTCATAAAAAGTAAAAGACCTATTTCACCTAGTGTATGTGTTGAGTCTAAATGCAGAATCTGAGAATCAAAATCCATTAAGTCTTTTCTTCCTTCAATTACATTTTGGAGCACGTGGCTACTGAGTGTTCACACAAGTGGGCACGAGCACATCCCCTGTGGGCAGCCCAATCTCACACTAACTAAACTTGTTCAGGTCCTGAGGGTCAATTCCAACCAAGCAACAATTTAACAAGCACTGGGATTATTTCAACTCGCAGACAGATGTAGTAAAAGAGAATGAATAAGTAAGAACTTCAATTAACAAATATGTTATAGACATGAAACTTTCAGCCTAACTTTTGTCACCCCTCAAGGAGTAAACAAACTTTTTTTAGCCTTCCCATGTCTTCTCGAAAGGCGTGCAACTGCTAGATGAACAACAGTAATTTAAGGCTGGTAATATTTACTTGAAAGCCAAATTGGCAATGACTATTTCTATTATGTGAATACTTGTTGAAACGTTTAAAAACAGGTTGCTAATCATCACCTTTGTTTTCTAGTGTTTGTGGTTTCTTTGGTGTAAAATCTAGAATTTGACACTCTTACTAGGAAAGTCAGGGGCTTATAGTGCAAGGATGGTGGTGCTGGTGCTCCAGCCAGCCTGGTTTCTAATCCTGTCTCCACCGTGCTGCATGCCCTTTGGGCTGGGCCCATGGTCCATCTCTTGCTTCTCCCAGTGGTGCCATCTTCTCCCAATGGCACCATCTTCTCCCAGTGGTGCCATCTTCTCCCAGTGGCGCCATCTTCTCCCAGTGGCGTCATCTTCTCCCAGTGGCGCCATCTTCTCCCAGTGGCGCCATCTTCTCCCAATGGCGCCATCTTCTCCCAGTGGCGCCATCTTCTCCCAATGGCGCCATCTTCTCCTCATGTAGCCTGATGCCCTGGGCAGTCAGTCTCCTCCCGCTCCCCTCACACGGTCAACCGAGCGCAGGCTCAGGGCACTTTGTGGTTTCATCCATGTTCCACCCCAACACTTGCTACATATTTTGATTTGATCCATACTTCTAGAGAAGCTCAAGTCTCCACTACTCAGACTCCCTTTTCAGAACTATTACTTATTGCAGACACACACAATTTAGCATTTTATTATCTATTATGTATCTATTAGATCCTGTGTGATTTGAGGTGGCTAAACTAAGAACACATAAAACCAAATGATAAAATTAATATATGCCATATATTATATGGAATTAAAGAGAAAATATAAATAAATGGAACATCAAAGGAATATTTCATAAAAAAGAGAGCACAATGACCATTTTTATTTAGTATATAAAGGTTAAGCATATTATGTCTTACAACTCCACCACTCAAACTCTATGACAATATATGTATATAAGGCAATGTATGTAGCCTTCCTAAGCTTTAGTTTTTTCATTTGTAAAACACAGATGACAACAATAGATTTTTTTATGTGAGAAATAAACAAAATAAATATAGAGTATTTTAAAAAGTGTCTGGCACATAGTAAGTGCTCAACAAAAGCTAATAACACCACTAAGAACACTAAACATGATGATTGAATAAATATACTATATAATCTTATTTTTTGTTTACTTGTATGCATGTGACTTATCTTTTTACCTACTATAAACTGCTTAAGGACAGTAGCCAAAATTTAAACTTTTCTATCTAGAGAATGCATAGTAGGCATCTAATTTCTTAAGTGTGGCCACATGATTTCTTAAGCCTGGCCACATAAAATAATCTATTTTGAGTTGACATAATTAAGAACATTTTTATTTCAAGGTTTCATTCACTTATTTATTCATTCAACAATATTTACTGAGCATCTACTATATACAAAGCAGGAAAACTATGCTTCAGAAAAATCAAAACAGAGAGTCCCTGCCTCTGGAAATGGATACTGCAAATACATAATTTGTTTGGTTATTGATCATTCAAGTGAAAAGAACCTTTGAGTAGTTTAATAGCGTGTGACTAAAGGCAGTGCACATGAAAGGCACCACGGCAGCATCCCTATTTGCCATTTCTACATCAATGGAACAGTAATAATAACAGTACCGTGATATTGATGATGAAACGGATGATGATGATAGTAACAACAGCTAACAATAATAAAGTGCTTATTACATGCCAAGCTCCTTGGATCATAGGTGTAGGGATCAGGCAACTGCAGAAGCTGCCAGACAAGCCTAGGCCCACCACCCAGGACCAGGCAGCTTTCTGAACAAAGGTTTTGTGCTTGGCATCATGCAGGAAGGTGCAAACAGCTCCCAGCTCCCCTCCAAACTGAGCCAATGACCATAAATCAAAGAACTATCCTCATGCACGGCCGGTGAAAAAGGACAGCATGCTCTGCACAACTTGTGTCACAGCTGCGGCCATGAACAGTAAATGTTCATGGGAATAAGTGACTAGCAGCTTCATCTACATCATTATGCAAGACCCCACGAATCAGAGAGATCTATCTTAAACTGAATTTGGGAAGGTTAGGAGGGGTGGATCTCTCAAATAACTTCATAGAGAAGCAGTGGCTTTAGGCTCTCTGCTGTGGGTTGGCTATGTCACCGATGCTTTGGGATTAATTCAGAAGGCAGGACCTCGACACTCACTATAGAGCCAGGAGGGAGCTATTTCAACAATAGATTACTGCAATGTACTTGGCCAGTGCAGCCCTTGCTCTTACTATGAGTTAAGGGCGACTCATTTGAGCTATAAAAATAAAAAAATTAACAATAACAATAATGAACCTTTGATATACATGCTGGCTTCACTAGAAAGTCCCACACTGTGGGGCCAACATGTAGATTTGTGGCACTGCCCAGGGGACTCCAGAGTCCAATAAGCAATGAATGCCTTAAGCGAATCCATAACTGCAGTTTTTTCATGTGTGACAGATATAATATCCTTCATTCTACTTAACTGTTTGGGGATATCATGTGTGAATGAGCACAATGGAACAGGGAAAAAAGGGGCTTATACAAACTGTGAGCAGGAACTGCAGCTTTTTATGGCCTCTGGTTCCTCTCTTGAGGAGGAAGAGGGTGTATCTAGCAGTGACCTTCTGGCTAGAGCACACCTTTTGGGTATGTCATGCCAAGAATCCAACGTGAAATTTCCTTTGCACCTCAACTGAGGACAGGCCACATGCCACAAAAATCTATCATCCCCATTGCAACAGTTTCCATACAGATACTATGACTCTAAATAAAATCCATAGACCGTATCATATAAACCAGTTGTACTAGTTATAGTGCAATACAATTTAACTCCTAGAAAATCTGAAATATAACTTAATATATTGCGATGTTCTAATTGGGTTGATTTACGGTACAAGTACTTGAGATAATCTATTGTTAAGAATCCCTGACTCCAGGCATATTTGCTTTGCCTCAGTTTATCCATTTGTAAAATGAGATTAATAATATTGATGGTACATGAATGTTTCAGGAATGCTAGGTTCAAGGCATTGTTTTAGGAACTGTAGAGCATACGGAGCTTGCTTAATATTTATAAACCTTTGAAATCTCCTTATGTGTAGAGCTGTTTAAGTATAAATTATTATTAAAATTATTAGCCTTGAGAATTATAATTACTGCTTCATTATTTTTCTCATTATGCTCATTCTATGGGGGTTTTCTTGTAAATATTCCAAATGAGCTATTGCCTTTATTGTATAATCAATTTAATGTTTGTTCGAAAGCTTTAAAGACACAAAGTGTGACATAAATTTGCAAGATCCAAGGTGAGACAAATACATAATCTCTTTTCCCAAAGAAGTTTTTGTAGGGAAATATCACTGGTTGGATGATGGCTACTTAGAAAGGATTATTACAGATTTGTTTAGTGGCTTTGACTCTTATTTTTAGAAATGGGATGACTAGGATGTAATGAAATCACACTAATAGAGACAACTCTGATTCCTAATATTATAGAAGCTGCTGGCCTTAAAGGGGCTAAGGGACCAGCCCCTTTACTATCTTTCTAAGCCATTGCCTATTGCCACATTTCTTATAAACTCCCTCAGTCTGCCTCATCAAGAGCAGTAAGAAATATAGAAGGATAGTGAAATTGTTGACTCACAGAACGTTAAAATCAGAGTACGAATTTTTGCTGTACTCTCTATCAGGTGTGTTCTAAAATGCGCTACATATGAGATCTCATTTTACCCTTATACCAGCTCAATTAGATAACCAATGATGTTATTCCCATGTTACACGTAAGGAAATGGACACTCAGAGAGACTAAGCAACTAGCATGAGGTCATGCTGCTTAGTGTGTGGAGCTAGGATCGAATCCAGAGCATATACTCATGGCCTTTATGACTTCCTACATTTGCCCATCCTGAAGTCTTCCCTGATGCCTGCTGCTGGAAGGTTCCTGCATGATTTGACAGAGGTGTTTGATGCTAGAATAACAAACCCACTTTGCGAGTGGTTTAAAAAAAATGGTAGCTGATTTCTCACTCATGCTCAAGCCCAACATGGGTCACTGGGGACACTGCTCCCTTCTATCCTTCCTCCATGGCCCCGGATGTAGAGCCCCCACCTTTGTCATGGAAGAGGGAAAGAGAACTTCAGAGGGTCTTGTCCTTAGACACATCAGTCTGTATGAAACATGTTGTTTCCATTCATAGCTCATTGGCCAGAAGTAGCTATGTGGTCTCACCAGACCTCAAAGGGGCAGAAAGCTCAATTATCCTCGTGCCCAGGAGAAGACAACCAGAGCTCTGCAAGCAGCGCTAAGGATTATCACAGTGCTGTGAGGGTTATCTAGTCCCACAACTTTAGGCTACAGGTGAGGAAATGTATCCAGAAAGATTGTGCAACTTGTATAACGTGGCCCGAAGAAGCTAACTGGAAGCAGGAAGAAGAGAGTGCAGGTTGCTCCAGTCCACTAAACTTTTCTAACACATGCCCATGTGAACTGATTTCCTGTGATGATGGTTTCTGGTTTACCTAGTGCTCGATCATGGAAAGAACAGATAAAAATAAACCAAGTAGGAGTCATCATTATTTGTGACTGAAGGGAAGAGTTTCCTCACAAGTAGCCTTTCCCTTAGGAAATATAAGGGTATATTCACAACCCTTCAGTTCCACGGACATCACTAACATCTCAACCACCTCATGAACTTCAGACTATTACTCTCCTCTTCCCACCCCCCTCCCTTTTTTTTGGAGACAGAGTCTCACTTTGTTGCCCAAGCTACAGTGAGTGCCATGGCGTCAGCCTAGCTCACAGCAACCTCAAACTCCTGACCTCAAGCAATCCTACTGCCTCAGACTCCCGAGTAGCTGGGACTACAGGCATGCACCACCATGCCCAGCTAATTTTTTCTATATATATTAGTTGGCCAATTAATTTCTTTCTATTTATAGTAGAAACAGGGTCTCACTCTTGCTCAGGGTGGTTTCGAACTCCTGACCTCGAGCAATCCACCTGCCTTGGCCTCCCAGAGTGCTAGGATTACAGGTATGAGCCACCATGCCCGGCCTACTGTCCCCCTTTTATAGAAGATGAAACTGAGGGTCAGACAGGCCAACTCATCTGTCTCTAGAGGAAATGGGAGAGCAGGGATTGGAATCACGGGCTCTAGTGTAAGCCTGCTCTAAGCTATGCTTCCTCCTAGGTGTTGCTTAGGAAGATGGATCCTATATCCACGACCTCATCACTGGATCCTAAGTGCAAGCTCAAACTTGCAGTTGGAACCTGCTCTTGTCAGTTACTACAAACATGGCAATGGTCCTGCTAAGGCGAAAAGTCACACAGGGAATACAAATCTTAACCAAATGTCATCTCCCTCATGAAATCTTCCCTCCTGCCCATCAGGGTGTGATTTTTCCCTAAGAACTCATAACATCTTTCATAAAAACCTTTTGTGAACATATTTAACATGTTTGCTCCATACTGTCTATCTAGGTGTTAGCTATTACTATCTGACAATAACAATCCTGTAGAATGCCACAAATGAAAAGCTTTTAAAACACCAGGGTAAAACTTATCTTATTGAAATAGGCAGAACAGTTATGGAAATGATTTTGACAGAAACCATTTTACACAACACCAAAGAGGCTTCTCAGTTGCATCGCCCAAACCCTGAAAGGTATTCAAAGTAAGACAAACATTCATCACTTTTGGCTAATTCAGCACTGAAATTCCTAGAGGCGAGGGAAAAGATCATAAGACAACTGGAGATTATTCCACAGTTTTACTATTAAACAAAAATTATCATTAAGAAAGGCTGGCAAGTCAGGTCTTTAGTGAATAAATGCCTGGCAGGAGTCAGGCTTTCAAAATACTTAATGATATTATTAGCTATAGTTTCATTGATAATACTAATAAGTTACCCTTGGAGAGTCTTTAATATGATGTCTGGCTCAAAATTTTCCTTGTTTTTAAGAAATAGGGAATAATATGATTAACAAAACTCACAGATTATTTTTTAAATGTTTTAGGCCAATGTTATCCTCATACTCTCCCACATCCTCACAATGCCAAATTGATTTTGAGTGTCTTAACTTCCTAAGTTCACTGTCTAGTACATCTGGATTGTTGTTGGTGGGTTTGTGTGCTTGCCTGCTGATTTTAAAATATTCTTTAAGTATTTAAATAGTGAGTCTGGTAGGCAGAAAACAAAACAACAATAATAAAAGGAACTCACTAAAGATGTATCAGGAGCATATAAAAATTTAGGAAGTTTAGAATTCCAAAATAAATTCGATGTATATAAATTTGAGGAGAAGAGTCATAGCTTTGGAGGGAACATTTCCATTCTGCATGTGTAAAAGTCAAACATGTCCTTGTACAACACAGAGTTGCCTAGTTGCCATATTGAGAAAATATAGTGCAAAATAAAACAAAGAGATGGAAACTTGGAGTTACAATACTTCTTTTAATATTACTATACATGCTAATTTTATTCTTGTCTGTCATCCAATTTTTTTCCTCTGTTGAAATTTAAAGCCAACCTACTTTGAGCTGTGAAATAAGGGTTGCCTATATGTCAAAGAAACATATTTTGGGGTGAAACATTTTGATTTCCTTCATAGGGCTATGCAATATTCAATGCACCTTGCCCAGAGGGAAGTGAGGGTTAGACTCCAGAGATCCCAGGTTGTGCTCAAGCCCAATAGCACAAAGCAACCATTTAGACTTGAGGTTCTGTGGGCAACTATAAAACAAGCTTTATTTCTATTGCTAATGTCACTAATAAAAATATATAAAACAGTACACCCATAACAGAGTCATATGTATACAAGTACACCTATAATAGGCCTTCTAGTATTTTTTTGTGGAAGGTCACAGCTTTGATGGTACAATAAAATCTCTGCAAGAAGGATCTAGTAGTCACCTTATGTGTAATTTCCTAGGTATTGATTTATTCATTCAGCATATACTTATTGAATGACTACTGTGTGCTGAGCACCATGTTGGACACCAGGCAGAAATAAATAATCTCTACCCTTAAAGAGTCCACTACAGTCTAGCAAGTATGACAGAGAGTGAATGGATCATGATAATGAAGAATTATATATGAAGCAAAGAGGGTTCTTGGGCACTCATGGAAAAAGGAAGAAGCCTGGCCCAGTGAGGGAGGGTTTATGGAATCAGTGATATTTAAGGTCAGAGCTGTGTAATGTGTTCCTTCAAGATACGACATGCTGCCATAAGACAGGTGAGTCAAGTTTACAAATCAGAAAATAATCAACTTTTGTGTATCACCTTTACAAAATACTCCTTTGATAATTTACTGGGAATACTATGAGATAAAATTATTATTCCTGTTTTACAGATGACTCAGAGAAATAAACTGACTTACCTTAGATTGCCAGACTAGATGACTTTGAGATGACACTGATTTTAAGTGCCCATGTAGTAAAACTGCTGATGCTTTCCACTGAAGTTTTCCAGGGCTATGATAATTGAATAAATTTGCAGACTTTCTCATAGGTTAAGTGACTCAATAATAGCTTACATTTGTATAATATTTTATGGTTTTCTTATCCCATTGTTACATATGAAAGTATGATATGTAGCCGATATAATCAAACAGCCAGGTTTCTTTTGTTAATGTGGCTAGTTAATTATTATTACTGAATTGCCTAAAATTACTGGTAGATTTCTTTCATATAACACAGAGTATCCAGTTAAAATCTTGCACTAAAAAAGGGTAAACAACATGACTACAACTGCTTTCTAAAGTCAAATCTCACAGATGTTAAATTTCTGTTTCAGATATGACATGCTAATGTTTCATTTTTTCAATAATTTAATTGAAATAAAAATAATTTTGTATGGATTTACTAAAATTAACCTTTACTCATAAAACTTTGCTCACAGAAACGTCATGGGTTTTTTTTTTTTCTGTGTGACTTAAAAGAAGTTCTGAACGTCAGATATGTTTCAAAAAAAAATCTGTCCCAATTTACTAATCACTATCAAAATAGAGAAAATTTCAAGTGATTCAAAATATCAAAAAGAGCCTAGATTGACATAAAAGAACTATTTCTCCTTATAATGTTTTTGCAACTTTTTTCTGAGTATTTCCATGCATTCAAGTCTACATTAAGCAATTAATTTAATCCTAAACCACAGAAGTTTTTAAAAAATGAAAGATTACTTCAATCAAAAGCAGGAGCTTTTCTTCAGCAAATATGAAAATTGTTCAGGACTTTATTTTCCTGAAAATAAATGAATAATGAATGAAAAGTATTACTCAGAAAAGGGGGCATGGATGTTGGAGAGTGAGAATCATATAAATGCCATCAAAGAATACTGAAGTAATTTGGACAACTGAGCTGGCCAGAGTAGTCTTACTATAATATCCAAACTTCCTGGATTAGTAACTTAACTTCCACAATAGCTGTATCCTTGAAAGTATTTTCAATTATATGCCAAAGGTGGAGATGGCTCAACCAATGTGCCTCTAGCAACCTATCATGGTTTCCATTGTCTTATTTAGTTCACATTAAATCATGTTCAAAGACTTCAGAACACAGGGAGACCTTGAAAAACACAAGCTTCCTGCAAATCAGAGGTTGGCCAGAGTGCTATTCTGCCTCAGCAAAATGAGGCCTCAGCTGGGGAGGAGGCCTGGCATCATCAAGACAAGCCGAGAGAGCAAACCAGACTCACATACCATGAGGGCCAGGTTACACCGAGGGATGGGGGCACATAGTCATTGGTAACAGGGAAATACACCTGGGACATGGGTGTGTGGAGACCTGGTTATCCCTCTGCCTGAAAGAAAGAACGAATGGAATTCCCTGCTAAGACCTGATGTGAAGATGGAAGAAATCAAGGTCCTCAAATGCATCCTACCTAGCAAAGATTCTGACTATAAGTAGGTTTTTCTGGGAACGTGTCCTCCCTCAGTAGAGGGAGGCTTTGCTCCAGCTGTGCCCTTCTTAGCATGCACAGTGGATGCAGAAGAGAAAGAAGCATTTCAAGCTTAGGACCTGTAAATGTTCACTTGGAAGTGAAAAACCCAGTCCCTGCTCTTTGAGGTCTTGCAGTAAAATCTCTTTTCATTCTCTAACATGCATTTTGTGGCTAGCACTACTTCACTCTCAATTCTGTTGTCTGGCACAAAACCACCCAGTGGCACAGAAGCCCAACAGGAGGGTAAAAGAAAATTGCTGAGCCCCAGCATTTCCCTTGTAATCCTTAGAGAACAATTTAGTACTGAACTCGTATCCAGGATACAGAACACTTTTTCCTATGTTGAGAGGGAATGACACAACTGGGCATTGTGGTGTGACCTAAATTCACTGATAAATATTTGGATGGCTACTCGCCCTTCACCTGGCATTAATTCTTTGCCTTTCAGTTTCAGGAAGGTATGGCACCAGCCAGGGAAAAAAATATCTTAAACCATTACTGCCTCCTGATGGTATTAAAAGTATTTGTGGGATTGGATTTGCCCTCATTACTACCTTAATGTTGGCGACCGAAAACTAGGCAGATGAGGAGGAGGCAGTCCGAGGCTTCTGGTTTTGGATACTGATTTCTGTAACACAGACCAACCTCCCACCCACCCCCTCCGCCGCTCCCCGCCAATTTCTGCTTTTCTGTTTATTATCTTTTAAAAGAACAATAGCACAGGTAAGCCTGAGCTACATGCTACCTCTGCCTTCCTTCCACATAGTGATTAGGAGAGTTGGGATTCTAGCACTCCTATAATTTCTAATTTATACCAATCACATTGCAGCTGAGAACAGTGTAGTCTCAGGCTGTGTAACATATGAGATGTTATAAAGCTTTCCCTGCCTCACTTATTGATCAACAACACTAGCTCTTAAAAACGAGTTTAATCAGAAGAAGGATGTACTTCTTCACATAGTTGAGCACTGGTCTTATTATTTTCTAATGCTATCTTGCCCAAAGAAAGGGTAAATGAAAACACTAAATGCTCATAATTTTCCTAAGAGTCTTTTTCTGCTTAAAAGGTCCACCCCATTTTAAAATTTCATGCATGTTGCTATTCCTACAGTTTTATCATTTGTCAACAAATCAACTACCTGCTTAGCAGCCCTCATGAGGGATTTAAAATAGCCGCCATGAAAATCCTGGGCATTTACTATTTTTATAACAAACTTGATTGTCACCTATGATATTTCAAAGATCACTCCTCATATAGACATCACACTGGAAATTAGATGCAGGGCCCGCTTTCCATGGAACATTATGCAGAGGCACTCTGACTAATAAATCTTTGTAGCTAATGCATTCCAGATGGAAGCCATGTCTCACAGATTTAACCTTCCTAAACCCTTCCAAAAATTCCTCCCATCAAAAGCTCTCTGAATGAGATATGTTTGATTGAAATGGGATCATCAATACATGACAACTAAGTAATAGTACAAATGATTACTGCCTGTAAGAAAATTGCTATGTTCCTTCCCATGAAGACATGGTTTTGGACAACCCCCGGGACAAGAAGATGGACCTATATGTCTTACCAGGTAGTTTAACTGCCTTCTTCTTGAGTCCCCATTGCCTTTAACAGATGCTATACAGGGAACAGCCATTTCTGTCTCTTTAACTTGTACATGCATAACAAAGGCTGCTAAAAAGAAGGATCAAGACTCTTAGAGGAGCCACTAATTAACATCCTGTTTAATCATGTCACCATGTTTAGCAGTCTACATCATTAGTTTATGTCAAGCAGACACGGTGAAACATCTAAACACCTACATGTAGATCCTTACAGAATCAGTCATGTGCAGTGGTGAGGGCAATGTCATACAAGATTGTAGCTGCACCTGTAATATTTAGAAACGTTACAAATCACCCCATCACGGGCTTAGTTTGTACAGCCTTCAAGCAGTTGGCTTTTACTTTTAGTAGTTTCTTAAACGTGGATCAACATACAGCACATGACTTTTTAAATATTTTTACAAGGAGAATGAACTTCCAGGAATGATATGAGTCTGCTATATTCCATTGCTGGTTCTCAAATATGAGTGCTCTTCAACAGAAGACCCCCTTGTGAAATGAAGGCTCAGAGGATTTCACTAGAATGTGCCAACTGAAAAATTTTAAATTCAGAACAAACTTCTTCCCCCACCTGCCCTCAAAACCACCTAAACTCAGAAGCTGAAATGCAATAAAATTTCACTGATTCAGACTGATGAGAGATCAGAATGAATTAATAAAACATGAATGCTCTGAAATATAAACAAATGCTTTTTCTCTTTGCTTTGTATTTCCTTCCTTCCTCCCTTCTTTTCTTCCTTTTAAGAGATGGGGTCTTGCCATATCACTAGGGCTGGTTTCCAACTCTGGCCTCAAGTGATCCTTCCATCTCAGCCTTCCAAATAGCTAGCTATTTTTTACGTTCAACAATTGCAGATTTGGTCACCTGAATTAACTGCTAACAAACATTATGGTGTGTCTTAAAATGGAACACTATATGCAGCAACAGATTATTGTGCTGCCAAGCTCATACAAAACGCTTATCTCTTCAGACTCGCCTGGCGGCCCCTCTGCCTGGCAGAGGCAGCCCAGGGTGCAGCTCAGAGACCCAGGCTCTGCTCCAGCTCCACCTGAACACCTGTGAGACCCGGATCCCCTCACTCAGCCTCCAGCCTGCTTCCCTTCTTCACCTGCTAAAGGTGACCTGGCTACAGCTTGGTGGGTCCTGTCAACAGGTACTCCCACCAGAATCACCTCGTTTCTCTTTCCCAGCACACATATCTATTCTTGGAGTTTCTGACTCAGTAGGTCCTGAGGTAGCATCAGCAATAGTTGAACAGCTGTAAAGAACTTCCCAACTCCCCAGCTGATTTCCTGAACCCCCTGCTGAGAAATTAGATTAGATAAACACCAAACACCTTACAGCTCTCAAATACCATGATTCTACTGAAGGCATGCCCGCACTTACTTACTAAAATGATTTGTCATATATGCCCAGGAAAAAAGGTCTGTGGGTAAAACACCCAACAATAACAACAATAACCACTAACCCTTATTAAATACCTATTTAACCCCCGGTACTGTGCTAAGTGCAGCTCATGGACTAAAGTGTTTTATACTTGCAGCAACCTTAGGAGGCAAAATTAGAGGTTGGGTCTGATTATTATCCCCATTTTATGCTTGGGCCACAGAAAGTTAAGTAACCATAATGTTAAAAGCAAATTATTTCCTGATTGGTGAAATTAAGGGTTATTTTCATTTTTTTACTTTTGCTTTTCTAACATTTTCTATTTTTTAAAATAATAATCGTGTTCTCTCATGACAAAAATGTTTAAAGTTTAAAACTAAATTTTATAAAGATGTTTTGATGTAACGTACACTCATTGGCATAGTAAATATATTAATAGAAAAGACAGAACAATGCATCTGTTATTATGTGGGTAAAAAGCCAATTACAAAGGGAAAATGATTCATTTTCCAGAAATCTAGGCTAAAGGAAGCAATCATAACTGAGCATGAAATTTAGTCCCTGGAAGCCATGGCAAAAAGGGAAAACCGTCCTTGTTGCACAATAGCCCTTAGCTTAAAAAAGGAACTATATCAGATCTTTAGGAGGAATTTCCATAAAGGTGTAAGCAACATGATTTTGTTATTCTAACACTTTTTAAACATCAGGCAACAGCAAAGGCAAACTTAAGCCCAGCTGGAATTGAATTCTCTTAAAATCTGAATTGGTGAAGTCAGAGCAAAAGGACTGTGACACTACCAGATTGCTGATCCTATTTTTCTCCTTTTTGTTTCTGAATTCATAGATAACAAACCCAGAACATGCTGTCTGTATAAAAGGGTAATTATCATTATAAGGAAAAGCTATTTATAGACCAGTTCTGCCTTCTTTAGTCACAGCCCTCAAAAGGTCTTCTAGATACTAAATAATAGGAAATATTGAGAACAAGAGGGGAAAAAAACCTCAAAGCCCTTTATAAACTAGAGGACAAGTCCTGCTCATGAGTGACACATACAGAAACAACCTTAAATCATATCGTATAATTATCTTCTTTATGCTCTGGCTCTAAAATTCTTAAGAGCCCCTGCCCAAATGTCCTCCTCACTTTGATCTATGGTTGTAATCTTACATTAAAACTCAATCACACCAGGGAATGTCATTTTGCCAGCTTTCAGGCAGGTCTGAACAATAGACCCCCAACTGAGACAAGCGAGGAAGAGATCAAGCACTCTTCACCTCACTGAGCAGCAGGGGCTTGGGGAGGCAGGCACACCTGAGGGAGGTTGAGCTTGAGCTTGGAGCTTGCCTGGCTTACTCACAATGAACCTGGTCCACAGGCTGAGAGAATTAGTAACCACCATCGCCAGTGATTATTTCATTTAGTTGGTGTCTTCCAGCAAGGGAGAAAGCCACTCTTGGGTACCTAATTTCTTTTCTTTTTTTAAATGAAGAAACCATGCTTACCTAAGTCCAATAAGAAGCAAAGAGAGAGCTTAAACTTGAATAGGAATACATATACTTAATTTTTCTTTAATGACTGGTGCTACTTGCTATGTTTGTTCCCACCATCATAGACTGTACATTATGACTTGACTTCTTTATCTATGCAGTCTCTGCATACTATTTCCTCAGAAAGACTGCAGAAGGAAAGCATTTGTCTACTTTTTGAGGAGCTCCTATCAAATTATTAATAGATTAGATATTTAAAAGATCCCAAATTTTCTAATCTATCATGCTCATTAATGAATCCAGTTTTGCCACCATGATTACAATAAAAACAACTGGCTGTGTCTGCAAAATTTAGCTCCTCCTTCACAGGTACATTAAGCAGGCAGGTTCAACCTGCTGGGACAACTGCCAGCCCTATCTGAGAGTGCACATGCAGGAGCTTGGGCGCCCTGTGTACCCTTCTTCCCTTCGTTCTCTGAATGCACTTGGTCATAAAGGCCACTTAAAATGAAACCAATACAGATTTTGGCTCCAGCGTTAGCCAAGTTCTGGAATAAGAGGGCATCAACATTAACATGATGAGACAAAATGGCTTTTGTAACACATTCTCAGCTCTTCTTTTTCTAAGAACAGTAGATTTTAATCTCATTATGAATTTAATGTGGAGGCTCTTAGCAGACTTCAGCAAAACACAGTACCTAACTACACAGAAACCCGCAGCCTGCCTGTGCTTGTGTGAATACTTGAGAACAGCCTTTTGTGAGAAAAGAAGATTGTACTCAACAGCATGAGAAGCCTGTTACAGACCTTCTGTTTCTTACTGTTTATAATCACTGAGTAGCCTTAAGGAGACTTACCTC
Source organism: Microcebus murinus (assembly GCF_040939455.1). NCBI lineage: Eukaryota > Metazoa > Chordata > Mammalia > Primates > Cheirogaleidae > Microcebus > Microcebus murinus. Next base: position 60,881,336 of record NC_134109.1, read on the forward strand.
TTTCCCTTATTCCTTAATTTCTCTCTAGATAAAATGGGTACAAGATAATGTACGAATTAACTAACAGGCCGATGTGAACTACGTTATTCAGGTGCTTGCGAATCTACAATTAAAAAGTGAAATGAACCTAAAAGAAACCATTATAATGAATAAGATTTTCTTAGCATATACTTATTTTTAATATTAATATTCATTATCCACGTTAAAACATTCTCAAACTTATCAAGTGGCTATCACAGTTTATTCTAATATATAAAAGGGACCGAGAGAGATAGAAATAAACACTAAAATTTCTTGGCACTTAGAATGGGCAAGGCATTTCAGGACATTATTTCATTTCACCTGCAACAATTCTGTACACTGGGCTCTATTACTGTCGACATTTTGTAGATGGTGCATCTAAGGTCCACAGACTTTGCGAAGGTCACACGGCCAAGAGGTGGAAGCAGCTCAGATTTGAACTTCACTGTGCCTATAGACTTTGAACTCAAGAGCCTACTTTCTTGACTATATTGGTTAACATAAGGGGAAATAAGGGACCACTTAGGGCAATTAAGGACACGGTTCTGGCATTATATTAATAGATGGTTTGGGGCAAGCAATTTCCCCTTTATTCTACAAATTTACTAACAAGTATTTTTTATGTGCCAGAAACTAGACGAAGTACTGAAAATATAGAGATAAAACACATAGTCTTGGCTCACAAGGAGCTCAAAGTCTAGTTGGAAAGATAAACAATTAGATCCATAACAATGGAGTAGAACTATACAACTTAAGGTTGTGAACAATCTTCAGCTTTTGTTAAGAAAAATATATAATATTATTTCCAATAAAAAAAAGACTTATAACAGTTACAGAGCCCCAACAGACATTAAAGGCTATTTGTCTCACGAAAAAACAAACATTTTGAGTTTATGTATAGAAAAAAAGAACTCTAGGCCAGTAATACCTTGCAATCTTGACAATGAATAATATTAATAGCATCTATATTTAGAAATATTTGTAAATTATCGATAAAGAGAGTTGACTAGAACCAACGGCAAAATCAGTATTGAAGACTTCTCTTTTCAATTTGTAGATTCAGATTTAGAAAAAACAGCAAACAATAAAATATCATGGCCAACTCTAACATATAGCACAACTCAAACTGCAAGCAATCTGGCAGTGAAATAACAGCATTTAAGGAAGGTTTACAAGAAGAAATAAAGTGCCAGAAATTGAACTGAAAAATTGTGAACATAATTACTCTAAATATCCTCTAGACCCAAATGTTTTTTTTTTTTTTTAGGATCTATCTCATTTCAGGAATAATATAGGAATTTAAAAAAGAATAGTTTCAGAGATTATAAACTAAAAAGCTGTTATTTGTAGGTGCTAGGATCACGGGTCATTTTGCTTTCTTCGTGTTTTCTCTAGTCCAAGTTTCCTGCAATGAACATAGATTGCTTTTATAATCATATGGCTTTTTTCTGTTTTGTTCTTTAAAGATTACTGCAGGTGCCTCAGCAAAGCCTACCACAAGGGCACCTACTAGGGCTCAGGTTTGCTGCAGAATTGAGAAATATCATATTAGATGCTATAGCATCGACAAGCTATATGTTACATGAACAAAAGTCCCAGAAGAAAAGTGAAGCCAGCTATCCTTTAAATGAAATTGTGATACTGCCTGTGGGAAGCATATGCAATGAGAACTTGTCCTTGCGATGTAATACTTGTCATGGGTGAACCATTTCAACACTTTACATACTGCCGAGTAAGTTTCTACAAAACTTTCTCATTGTACTCAGTGCTGTCTGTGCAGTTAATTTAGGCACCAGAAAACTCAGTTGTTAATTTTCTGACTTGCCTCTGGACTCTTAAATGCTATTGCTCCAATCATAACACGTCGGAACACTTACACAGATTTCAACAATAATATCCACAGCTGGGAATAAATCAAAGCAGTTTTATCACTGATTAAGTGCTATTGAAATATAGTTACAAGACAACATGAAGCAAAGGACAGATTTCACTTGGGAAGATTAAGACAGAGCCTGGAGGGGGAAAAAAGAGGGTAATCCAAACAAAGTCTATGCAACATTTAAAAAATATAATTCAGAGTCAGAATGCAGATTGCATTTTTTAGCCATTTAAATTTTCTGCATGTGTATGTGTGTGTGTCTGTGTATTTATGCTATAAAGTGGTTCAACCATATAAGATGAATTTAGGCACAGCTGTTTTTCAAGCTAAAGTGTCTTCATACTAAGAAAGGGGTCAAAAAACACTTTCTTTAAAGGGCTAGGGTGTCAATATTTTAGGCTTTGCAGACCACACATCCTCTGTTGCAACTACTCAATTCTGCTGTTGTAGTGTGAAAGCAGCCATGACAATACATAAATTAATGGGTGTGGCTGTGTGTCAATAAAAATTTATTTCTAAAAACAGAGGACTGGATTTGGCCCCTGGGATGCAATTTACTGACTTTTGGACAAAGATACAGGTTAATTATCTATGCAGAAAACTTCCCAAATACAAGGATGGAGCTGGCAAAGACACATAGGTCCGAAATAAACTCAGTCATTCTAAGACTATGCCTTAATCCTGGGCTAAATGGTCACCCTGTTCAGACCTCCTGCAGTCTTTTTCCTGTGCACATACAGTAGACAATGCCACCTCTACTTGGTCCTTCAGGCTTGGGTAGGTTAGGGTGCTTAACTCTCCTTGAGCACCCAGGGATTCGTCCTTTTGAAAAAATTCCCTGCTCCTCTCCTCGCTTCCTTCTCCTCTTCCTCCTTAAGTGCCCTTCTATTCCTATTGCTAATTACTTTGGCCACAAACATTTCAGTGTTTCCTCTTTCTAATCAGATCGTTTTGGGCTTCTCTGGGACCTGGCTAGCATCTGGTGCTGACAGCTTTTGGCCTGCTCACTCAGGCTGTGCTGACCAAGCCAGGCCAGATGCTTAGATACTGCTATCTTTCAGTCACATCTGTACAGAGATTTAGAAGAGGGACAACAGTTTTCAGCAACATTTGATCATTATCTCAGGGGCACTTTGACATTTTCATCATGGATCCAGATGATGGAAAAGAGATGTTCTTCATTATAACTACAGATCACCAAAATCCAGGTATAAATGGAATTCTTCCTTGGAAGATAGTCTCTTAGGATTTAAAATAATCTTGCTATATAGTAACAATGGTAGTCAGAAACATAATTAAGTTGGAAAGGAGAACCACAGTATGGTATAAGCAAGAATAGTTCATTGCATAAAGTGGTAGGCAAAACATTTGCTATCTAAACCTAGATGGGCTCTCAGCACCCTGTTTGCTTTCAGCAATCCTTTTACACAGTCCTCATGAGCTTCTTTTCTAATTGCCATTCCAAATCTTTATCACTCGCTTCAAGATTCCCATTCTATCCTTGCCCTGTCTCCTAGAGAGATGAAATCTTTTTCTGCTTAAATTATGATATTCCCTAGGATTGTCAGCCCTTGATTTTTTTCTTTGAAAACTTGTATGTTCTTCTTGGATGACTTCACCCAAACCCATGGCTTTTACAACCTACACAAATTCAGATGATGTTCCAATCTGAATCCATAAACCTTCTAAGTTTCAAACCCTAATCAGCTCCCTCTATTATCCATATGTCTTAAAGGCACTTCAAACTCTTTATCTCCTCAATTGAATTAATCATCTCCCTCATCCCTTCCCAAATTATGCTATCCTCCTACATGATTCATAGTTACCATTATCACTATCTACCCAAGTATTCTGGCCAGACGTGCTTGAGTCTAACTATTCCCTCTACCACATGTATCTACTCATTTCCCAAGTCTAGTCTCTTCTACTTCCTAAATGTCACTTGAATCCTTCTCTCCTCCTTTTACTGTTGCTACATTAGTTGCAGGCTAATGTTTTCTCACTGTTTTCTCTTCCCTCCAAAGTGGTCACCCTACCTGTAACCTTCAAGTCCTCCTTTATGTTATAATCATACATCTAAATAGGAAAAAGTCACTTCTTACGATACAATTTTCAAACATCTTAGCGTATCATATGAAGTCCAGCATTACCTCATACTATGCCAACACTCTTCCCCTACCTCCTACAAACACAAATACACACACATACAAAATCTAGACTGCAGCCAGGTTATACAACATGCTTTTTTGTGTTTCGGTGCCTTTGTACATTTCTTGCATTTAGAATTCGCTCAAGTGAAATCTTATCCATCCATTAAAACTTAGCTTATGTCTCTACAAAGTCTGAGAGTCTCTGCAAAGACTCTCTGAACCTCTATCACCAAGCTAAAATGGTCTTTTGAGTCCCAACTGTCCTTTGTACATTGCCCACAGGATAGCACTCAGCACAATGGGTTACTGTTACAGGCCTACCTCTCCCTTCATAGATTGTGAGCTCCTTTAGATGAAGACACTTGCTTAGTTCGTAAGTATATCTATATCCTACCATCCGGAATAGTATCTGGTGGATATTGCTTTTGTAAATATGTTTAAGATATATTGTGCAATGAATGACTACCTGTAAATATACTTGTATTAGTTAATGAGCTTACCAAAAGCCTCAAACATAATATTTTACTTCAAGTCAACATAATGTTGGAAAACATTAGGTACAATGGAAAATATTAAGTGTCTCATTTTTCAGCATTGATCAGATCATACATGAATAAACCTGGAGATTTTGCCTTCAGTAATTAAAGTTATAAGAAAACATGAAAAGAATTTACAGAAAATCATAAAAATTTTGGAAAATAAATTCCGTATTCAATTAGACAATAGAACAGAATTGCTCAGTTAAAAAGAAGAAAAGAAAAAAGACTGAGGGTGATTTAACACAAGTTATTGAGACAAATCAAAAATTTTCTGTTGAGGCTGGTAACAAGTTTTTTCCCATTTCCTCTGAGGGAGAAATGAGATAAAAACTATCTAGTAAAGAACATAAAAGAGTTTGAGGAATATCTATGTATCCCCTAGCTTATTAGAAAGGATGAAGTGTTCCTAGAGGAGATGGAAAAAAATAATCCAAGATGAAAACTGGAAGAAAAAGATTTCAGTGGGGTTGATGTTGAATCAAATGGAGCATCAGAAGATTAGAGAATTGAAGCTATCTTTGAGGAAAAAGAGGGGAGAAAACCATTTTCCACTAAACCCATAAAACCTATAAATGGCACTACCCACTGCAGGTGAATGTGGACCTTCTAAAGAATCCTTTAGCATCCTTTGCCCACAAATGAAGCACAGGCCTCAGCCCAGGGGTGTTCTCATCCTCCAGAGAAAGAGAGCTGGTGGGTCAGTTGGTGACTCTCTACTGGCTAATGTGTGGTGATTCAACATGGCTAATCAAGAAGTTAATTCTTTCTCATAAGGATATGTCCCTGAACCTGCAAATTCCCATCCACTACTGTTTATCATAGTAAGAATAAATGGTAGGTATAGAAAGTGCTTCAAATTGCTTTTTTTTTTTTTTTTTTTTTTTGAGACAGAGTCTCACTTTGTTGCCCAGGCTAGAGTGAGTGCCGTGGCGTCAGCCTAGCTCACAGCAACCTCAATCTACTGGGCTCAAACAATACTGCCTCAGCCTCCCGAGTAGCTGGGACTACAGGCATGCGCCACCATGCCCAGCTAATTTTTTCTATATATATTAGTTGGCCAATTAATTTCTTTCTATTTATAGTAGAGATGGCGTCTTGCTCTTGCTCAGGGTGGTTTCAAACTACTGACCTCGAGCAATCCACCCACCTCGGCCTCCGAGAATGCTAGGATTACAGGCATGAGCCACCACGCCCGGCCTCAAATTGCCTCTTGAAGCTTTCAAGCTTTGGGCCTGAAACTAGAGGTCTTGGGGAATATTTTGATCTTTGAGGTTATGGATTGATATGATAAAACAGGCTGAACAGTGTCAACAGATTTTTTAAATAATATATTTTTTAACTGTATAGTAAAGTTATCATTCACTCTTCTGGCTCAAGGTGGAAGAACCCTTATAAAGACCAGGTCACGTATATTTGGTAGATCAAGAGTATTTAAAGGGAAAAACTGGAGGCATGTGGCAAAGTTGAAGTGAGACCCGGGTAAAATTCTACAAGAGAGTAGAAGATAGTGAATTTCACAAAGATGAAACAGAAGTTTTGCTTTATACTTGTGGCTTTAGAAGTATATATAACAATATTTAAAATATAGACAATGAAACAAAATGAACTTGAAATATTAGAATAAATAATAGAAATAAATTTTATCACACAGAAGTGAGTAGTCTATCATTTATACCAAGATGCAGAGGGGTATGACTCATGCATGGAGAATGGTGATAGAAGGCACATATCAGTCGGCAGAAATACAACTAACAAACTAGGAGCATTTTGGTACAGTCTGTTTAGAACAAACAAACCAGAAATGTAAACATTCTAGGAAAAAATAATTCTACAAGGTGGGAACAAATGGACAATATTTGGGTTAAGTAAAAAAGAACTGAGGTTGCCATGGGAAATGACCAATGGGGGCTAAGGAGGATGCTTTCCAAAAGCAGATTATCAAATTGGGTAGCAAAATGATAACGTGGTGATGAGGGAGCCTCAAGTATTAGAGTATCTGTTGGGAGTACCATTCAGCTAGAAGTAGAGCATCTGATACATTTCTGCCTTATAGGCAATTTCAACTTTCCAAAGGAAAAGGAAGAAATGTGAATAGATGTGCACTGATGTTCACAGAGTTGCCTTAGATTTCTTTTAAACAAGATATCAAAAATGAAGCGTAAAAATCATGGGACCTTAAAGTTGGAAGAATCATCAATGTTATCCAGGCTAACACATGGTCCCCATCTATGCAGCTCCTGCCACGGGACGGCCCCGGCAGTCCTTGAACACTCTAATGACACAGTGGTCATGAAAATGGCCATTCCATGCTTAGCGAATTTAGACTGATTCGTCTTTATACTGACATTAAAATCTGCTTAGTTACTTGTCTTAATTCTAATTTCTACGAATATGCGGATTAAAACTAACTGTTCTTCTTCAAGTGAGTCCCACAAATATTTGAAAACAGTTCCCTTGTTCCCTCAAGCTTTCATTTCCACAGGCTTAATGGCCGCATTCATTCTGTGAAGGCTCACATGACTTGTTTCGCATGTCTTCACCCCCTGAAATGAAGGAAGAACATTGAGGACACAGAGGCAAGAACTTTGAGAAAAAGCTGTAACATTAAACTGCGGGCATTATCATAAATAAAGGTAAGGCTGAGTGTCCTCAGTCACATGCCCTGAGTTTTAGGTATACAGGTTCAAAATACTTAGTGAACAGACAGACATAATCCATCCCATGACTAGAGAGTCTACAGAATATGTCTCCAGGTGACATGGAGCTTCTAAAAGAGGAAGTACTGTTATAATATCCACACAAGGAAGTACAGAGGTGAGAGACAGCAAGATACATGAAAATAGCTAAGATGGAAGTAGGCTTATAATGTAGATATTAAAAACATATGTAAAATGTGGAAGGAGACACAATAAATAGGATAAAATTTAAAATGGCATGGGGCTTGGCATGATGGCTCACACCTGTAATCCCAGAGCTTTGGGAGGCCAAGGTGAGAGGATCACTGAGGCCAGGAGTTCAAGACCACCTGAGCAACATAGTAAGACCCTGTCTCTAAAAAAAATTTTTTTAAATTTGCCAGGCATGCTTATAGTCCCACCTATTCAGGAGGCTGAAGGTGACAGGACTGCTTGAGCCCAGGGGTTCGAGGCTGCAGTGAGCTATGACTGTGCCACTACACTCTAGCGTGGGCCAGAGAGAGAGAGAGACTCACCTTTAAAAACAAGTGTCAGAAAAGCTAAAACCTGGAATAATCTTGGGCTTATAAATACTCCTAGAGATAGGAAGATACGCATACACACACATACTTAAGTATCTAGTATGACAACAGATCAAGTATCTAGTATGAGACAAATAGATTAAGTAGTAGGGTCACTTAATTGGCAAGATTATATAATGCTGATTCACCAGAAGGGGTAAAGGGAGATATAATTTTTCTTTCTAGGTTTTCTTTTCTTTTCTAGGCTCTCGTAAGAAGCAAGTATAGAAAAAGCAAAAAAAAAAAAATGTTTTAAAGGGTCAACAGCATCATTATGAAAGAACAAAGGCCTTTAAATAGGGTGTGTGTACAAGTGTGTCATGTGTATATGTCCATATATATTTAATATATCTTATATGTATATACATACATTACATATATGTATATTCATATATATAAATTTCTTCTACTTGAATAGAAAAAATATCAATATACCAAATTATATATGTCCCAAGTTCCATGATACAAAAAACCAAACCAAAAGATCCAGTACCATAGTGTATTGGGTCCTATCATTTTATGCTGCCTCTGCATCCATTTTCAAATAAAACTTCAACTCTCTCATACCAGAAGCAGGGCTCAGTCACCCTTAACACAGTTGCCAATCCTCTACTCCATTCACATGACTCCAGCTGGTGGTTGAGTTAAAATTTAGAAGTGCCTATTCTGCCTAGCAGGCTGGGCTCCCCACTTTCCTGCTGCTTCCTTTAAACCAGATCATTCAAACATTTGCCCTCAAACTTAAAGTGACCGCCTCTCAGTCACAGTGTGATCTCCTGGAACTAGTGCTTGCTTGCTTTAAACCTACCAATTAAAGCTCCCTGTGGAAAACCTGTTTGGCTAATGCCCTGGATCCAGTAAAGGTCCTGGCCCACATCTGTCCTCTCTCTGCCTGTGCTCCCTTGACATACGTACAAGAGGGGTGTGGGTGTGGGTGAGTGGCCTCCAGGCGGGCCCTCTGGGGTCTGTAAATACTAAAAACTCTTAAACTTTCCCAGCTAGGTTGAGCCACTGAAGCATTGCCAGCAATCCTTGAGGTTGCCTCCAAGGGACCTATGCAGGTGGATCGCCCGCTAGGGCTCTTTTGTCTGGGCCTCTCAGTTACTGGGGACAGTAACTACCAGCTAAAGTGACAGAGTTTCATTAAAAACACACAGTGAGTAATCTTAGAAACATTTTATTAGAGATGATTAAGGAACATCTATAAAAGAAACCAGTGATCACTGGGCGCCAGCAAACATGTACTACAAGTCTTGGTGAATTAATATTTTTTCCTTTTCGAATTGAGTTTCTAGATTTGTAGCCAAACAATTCCTCTAATTATACTTGCTTTTAAGCATATTTCATGGCCCTGAGATTTAGGAAGAACTTAGTTGACAAAATATAGTTAAGAGGAGTAAGAACTAGTTGAACAACTGAATTCAGTGTTAATAAATGGAAATGTGACACCTTGTAAAGGTCTCTCTTCTCCTGGTTTGCTCCGTAATTATCCTGAGTCATTCTGCATTTCTGACAGTGCATTCATAAAGACATCCCTCATGTACAGGTAAAGTTTATTTTAGAGGAAGGGCTTAAATAAAGGTAAAATTCAGGATTCAAATTTATCTCAGTAAGTTTTAACAAGGTTCAGAAAACTTTAAGCTTAAACTCAATAGAAATAAATGTCAAGTCCTAAACTGAGGCTCATAAATCATTTCCTTAAATGCAAGATGGGGAAATTTCACTTGACTACTGTTCTTATGACTGACATCTAGAGCTTTAGCCGGCCAAACATTTAAGAAGAGTCAAGGATGAAGTGCAAACAGTGCATTGTCTAGAGTAGAGGAGCAAGAAATTCTACTTGGGATGAAGAGACTTTGAAATCAATCTAGCATATGTTTATGCACCTTTTGGACTGATACCTGTTAAAGAACAAAGAAACAAAGATAAAAAACAAAAGAGTCAACAATGAAGTGGATGCTAAATAGCTAGTGTGGTTTTAAGCAATGTCAGTAGGAGTATGTATTTCAAAACAAGGGATTTAGTCCTCCCCCTAGTCTCCACCCTATGGGTAATACATCAGAATACTGGGTTAAGTTTTAGAATATGATGTATAGATATGTTGAGAAATCTGCAAACTATGCCATATGAAGAATCACCAAAGAACTTAAAGAGAGATCTTTTATTATTTATTTATTTTTTATTTTTAAGAGAGATCTTTTAGAAGAGAGCTCTAAAGGGAAAAAAAGATATTGGTTAAAAAGATAAACCTGGAATCAAAAAGGGAAAGACACAGATATGTTTTTAAAAATGAGAATGTACAATAATAGGATGGGCTGCCTTAAAGGGAACAAGTTTGCTATCCTTGGAAATATTTGCGCAGTGGTTGGGTGACTTTCATCAAGAATGTTTCAAAAGGGATTTTTACATTGAAAGGTAATGTTAACTGGATAATTTGAAAATTTCTCTGTAAGTCTTAAGATTCTGTATCTTTCTTTTCTATTTTAGACTATTGCTTTGACATGATAATGTACATTTAATATTGGTCTAAATATTAGGTTTTATAAAAAATGTTGCAGAAATCTCTCCATGAAGCTTTATATTAGGAAAGATGATGTATTTAAAAATGCTAATTTGCATGTGTACAACAGAAAGTTCACAGAAAATATCTGCACAACTATATTTTTTCTAATTGTCTCTTAAGGATTAACAGTGTCAGGAGTGAAATACCCAACAATTAAGTGGAAGAACCACTATCCAACATCATTCCATAATCTTCTGGTGCACAAGGAAGGCACAGAATCATAGAGCTGAAATGAATTTAGGTGTAACTACATCCAATGGCGTAACTTTACTGATGAGAAAATCTAAGGACAGTGAGGGTTCTATGACTTGCTAAATTAGTTTTTACTATGGCACACTAGGAAAACATCTTTAACAAATATAAAAGATACACTTGTAAGAAAAACTACTATTTGTGCTGTTTGGATAGACTATTCTATATTTCCTATCCCTTAGGTGGAAAAAAAGAACCCTGTTTTTCAAAACATAATGATAAAAATTTGGGATTATAACAAATATATAAAGCTAATTATTTCATTAAGGAAGAATTGGTATAAAGCAAATCATTTGGCATTACCCTAATTCATACTATGGCCTGAAACCCTGCTTAAAGTAGCTGGTGCTCTCAGGAGTGTGTGCAGTGAATTACACACCCGAATTCATTGCAGCTCCTCCCTCACTGAGCTTGAAGAACAGCCTGAGCTGGCCCAGAGGAACAGCTCCATCTCAGCATCTTCTGCATATCAAGAAAGGGAGCAGGGTCCAGTGTCAAATGCCCTAAATCAGGATCAAGTCTCTTCTAGTATTCTCATTTGTAACATGAACAGCTCGGTAATTTCACAGGTTCCATCCGGCTTCAACATTCAGCAACTCTCCCAAACTGGTCTTAAGTTAACTGTCATCTTTAGGTCATAGCTTGACATAACCAAGCCTAGCTGAGCCCCAACTTCACTGTCTAATGCCTTTAGCACCTCCACAAATGAACGCTTACTCATGAGCCTGAGCAAGGCATTTAACTGTGAAGAGATCTTTTAGCACAAGAATTCTTAATTACAACACTAACTTTTTATCATCTTTCCCAACTAGTGACAAGTTGAGGACATTTTCTACTCAAGTTGGTTTCTGACCTTTTTTAAGCACCTAGCAAACGTCACTCCCATTAGAAGCAACTGGCTCTTGCCTTCTATCACTGATTGCTTTGGGAATACTGCAGGCTATTTATTTATTTAGAAATGGTTATTATTTCAAGGAGCATTTAAACAATTTTTTTTTTACATTGTAATTCTCATTTTTCAGATTCCTTCTTAATTTTCACTGGTTGGGCATGGATGTTTCACAACATCACCATGGGGAAGTAGGACTCATGCCTTTTACTTGTGTGCTTACTACCGTGAATTTTAAGGTGTAACCACTCATGCAACTGTTTATTTTACCTAGACAAACCACATATTTGTCCCCTGGGAGCAGTATGAAACATCTTAATTTACACAAAAGTGAATGTTCCCTTTCTTTCTGTTGCTTATGCAGGCACAGCCTTAGTCTCTCTCTATAATAGCTTTCTTATTCACCACGTAGAATAAATAGTCTACAAATGCCCTATTTACTGCACAAAAATCATAGTGAAAATGTCTTAGAAAAACTAGTTTCTGTAAATCCTGGTAAGTTTGCAAATTGAACAGTCAGAGAAATTTAATGCCTGCATGTATTTCACTTATCCAGCCTCAGCTCCATAGACCTACATGGTATTGAAAAATTTCATAAATGCAGGTATGTCACTGACAGTCAACAACAGGCGAAGATCCATCGCTTGTCAGACCAAAGTGCCAAAACAGAAGCAAAAATAGAAGCATTTATTTTAGGTGTGTGACCGTGCCTTTCATTTCATCTTTGTCATCTATTAACCAATGTGGACAATTTTTACACATCGTGTGAATGATTTTTTTGTATTTTGTCTTAAGGGTAAAATTAATGGTGAAAGGTTAAGCCCATATTTATTACCACAGTTAGAGGCAGGATAGCTTAGTGATTCTGAGCATGGATTGTGGGTGCCCGCCCCAAGCTGGTGGAATCATTGCTAATGAAATACTCCAGCTGAGTCATTAATAACACAGGAATCCAAATCGGCAAAGGTCCAGCCACCATGCAGGGGACTTCTTTTCCTTTTTTGAACAACTATAACCCTGTTTCTATTCCCCTTCTTGTCCCTGGCTCAGCCGTGCAGTTCAGCCTCTGTTTCATATGTTACTGTTTAAATATTGAAAAATGTTGCTATTATGCATTTTTTCTCCTGTGCTTCTCCCTACCAGGAAAGGTAGGTCGCAGCAGTAGCTCTTCCTTCAGTTACATTTCCCTGCCACTTGGAGAGTCTTTTTTCTCTTCACTATGGAAAAACTGCTTACACGCACCATTTTATTTCGCTAAACATAAAAATGTGGTAAGAGCATGATCTATCTCACTGCAGTGCATGCTGCCTTTCCTATGCTCACTAACCATCAGGAATTCCACATGAAGTCACATTATCGTTTATGCTTTTTATGCTCAGTAACCATCAAGAAATTTCACATGAAATCACATTATCAGTTATGTTTTTTTAAATACCAAGACAATTTCTATTTTCATTTGACTGACATACATATATTATTTCCCAAATGTGATACAGTGTATTTTCAGCACTTCAGTGCCTTCTAGCTTAATTTCCCCCTTTACATCTTCATTATAAAATTTCTGGCAAACTTAAATGTTACACACTTTGACAACAACCTTAAACAGACAATGCTGGAAACATACTGGGAAATAAGGTGGGGGGGGGGATAGGCTACGCTGAAACATATGAAGATTTTGGTCAGGGTCTGGCAAATCCTCCTGGTCCTTGAACACATCTGCCATCCCTGCCATTATGACAGGGAAGCCCCTGGCTGTAGTCTTCACTTCTGCAAGGCTGTGCGGATGCACTGAGGCATAATGTTGATTTGACATCGTCTGTGTGGGCTCTAGTATATAAAATATTTGGATCACTGAATAGTTACAGTTAAAGTCAAATTATGCCACTTTCCCTTCCATTCTTCAACCCAGCTCAATCCTGAAGTGGTTGTCCTCTCAAAACGAAGGGCTATTTATTCCAGTACAGTAAGGGGCTCTCTCCTTCTCTTTATCAATCTTGTGAGAAGATTAAAGGCCACTCTATTTGGGACAGTCAATTGGATTCCTTGAATACTCTACTGTAGAATCCAGATGGTAGAAAACTATTAAGTGGATAAAAGCTTAGGGACCAAGGGTTTCAATTATAAGTCATGTCCTTCTTAACCTGACTTTCTCTCTATGGCCACAGATATATCAGGTAACTTCTCAGCACTGTTTTCTCTTCCCCCAAGCAAGCAGGCTTGGGAAAACTGGAATCTACCTTAGAAATCACCATATCGGTGAGTTTTTAAAAACCAATTCCCTCATTAGATTGCTGATGAGATCAGCTATTTAGAAGGTACAACACAAAACAGAAACTGATCATATCTTCTGATATAGCTTTGAATTATAGAAACAAAATAAACAGCAACAACAAGTATCTATCATCTAACTCCTGGGCCGCCTCTGTGCACGTGATGGACTGCAGCCTCCAGGCTCATAAACCGTGATCGCCACTAGAGGCTGTTACTCTGTAAATGTTTTCCTTCTCGTTGGACGACTTAAAACATGTCCTTCAGAAGCTCAATAATAAGCAAAAAATGTAGAGGTAGTGTGGGCCAGAACTAGCCAGCCTCAAAATGAAAACATCCGAATAGAAAATTAAGGTGCAGCAGCTGGAATTTCAATAAGGAAGAGTTGTTGTTTTTCCTAATTAAAAAAGTCAATGTCCTTGGTTTCTTAAATTTCTAACTAGTTGCAAGTTAGCTGAACAGTTTCCATGTATGCATCTGAATTGTGCCCAGAGCGCCTCAAGGGTATCTGAAGCAAATATACATATTTATTCAGGAAAATTAATTGTTCACACTGATGAAATAGGCTGTAAATTGGATGAAAACACACAGCAATGCTTGGATATTTGGGGGAAATTTAAATATATGCACTGACCTTTGAGGAACATGAATATAGAATGGTAGGCAGCACCTGAAACAGCGCTTTATAGAAACAGCAGTTTCTTTTCCAGAATCTTAAACACAATGAAAGAAGATGACGACAAAAGATTTGGGGAGGATTTTCAGGAAGTTTTTGTGGTTTTATTAATAGTTAATGTTTCTGTGATCTAACACTGATGTGCACATGCCACAATCACTCAAATAAGAGTTAATATGTCCAAGATGCTAACTTCAAAAGGTTTAAAGGTATGTTGAAATATACCACATTTGCTTAATTAGCTATTATGAATTTTTTCTATTACATAATTTTATTATCTCAAACTATTACATGGGTACAAGTGTTTTAGGCTACAAGGATGGCTTTTGTAATGCTTAAGTCAAGGTTATAAGTGTGGCTGTTACCCAGATAGTTTTCATTATACCTGTTAGGGAGGTTTTCACCCATCCCCTCCTCTCCCTGCTTGATTTCCATTAAGATTTACTTCTCTCCATGCACATGTGTGCTCACCAGTTAGTTCCAATTTAATAGTGAATACATGTGGTGTTTTATTTTCCATTCTTTAGATACTTTATTTATGAAAATGGTCTCCAGTTCCATCCAAATTGTTGCAAAAGGCAGTAAGTCATCCTTCTTCGTGGCTGAGTAGTATTCCATAGTGTGTGTGTGTGTGTGTGTGTGTGTATTAATACCACATTTTGTTAATCTACGTATGAATTGATGGGCATTTGCAATTGTGAACTGTGCTGCAATAAACATTCCAGTGCCAGTGTCTTTTTGATAAAATGACTTCTTTTCCTTTGGGTAAATACACAGTAGTGGGGTTACTGGACCAAATGGTAGGTCTACTTTTAGTTCTTTGAGGAAGCTCCATACTGGTTTCCATTGAGGTTGTACTAATATGTCATCCCACCAACAGTGTATAAGCATCCTTTCTCTCTGTATCCATGTCAATATCTATTGTTTTTGGACTTTTTAATAAAAGCCATTCTGACTGGGACAATGTGATATCTCATTGTGGTTTTACTTTACATTTCCCTGACGATTAGTTACATTGAGTATTTTTTCATATGTGTATTTTCCATTTGTCTATCTTCTTTTGAGAAGCTTCTGTTCATGTATTTTTCCCACTTTTTAATGGAATTGTTTGATTTTGTCTTGCTGAGTTGCTTAAGTTCTTTGTAGATTCTGGCTATAAGTCCTTTTAATGGTTGTTAGCTTGTGAATATTTCCTTCCATTCTGTAAGTTGTCTATTTTCTCTGTTAATTATTTCCCTGGATATGCAGAAGACTTTTTCATTTAATAAAGTCCCATTTACATATTTTTGTTATTGCTATGATTGCCATTTATGTCTTCTTAAAATTATTTGCCTAGGCTAATATTTGGTAGAGTTTTTCCAACATTTTCTTCTAGAATTCTGATGGTTTCATGCCTTACATTTAAGTCCTTTATCCATTTTGAATTAATTTTTTTCAGTGGTGAAAATCCATGTACCTGTTGAAGACCTTCTTGAAATTCATGTCTATGTTTAGTGTGTCCTACTTAAAAGTGATAGTTGCATGCATTTACTAGTCAGCATAAAACTTGCTGGCATAATGGTACACTACATGTACAAGAAGGGAGCCTAAGTCACTCATTCTTCATGCTTTCTTTCCACCCCTTCTTAGTTTTTACTAAAAAGACTCAACTCCAGGTACACTGGAGTGCCAGGTATAACTGACATCTGTATACTGTGCCAGGTATAACTGACATCTGTATACTGCAGAGAAATGAGTCACAGAATATTTGGTTCTTACAAAGTTATCTGCCTTCTCTTCTGAGGCTGTCTAGATCTACTGTGGAATCACTCTAGTAGGGCAAAAGCAACTTATCTCAGACACAGTGGCCCCTTATTAGGCCAACCTGCAATGTCTGTGAAGCCTCAGGGACACTGCTCTGTGTAAAATAGAGGAGATGGAGCAGGGCTTGTTCTATACACATTGTTAATGGAAATGGATGATGAAGATGATGATCATGGCACTGGTAAATACACATTGGCCAATGTAACATTATATACAGTGACAGGGATAGGACATAGTGGGACAGCTAAATTTTAGCATGTTAATAAAATCATTCATGCTAATTAATTTATTTATTTTTGAAACAGGGTCTTGTTCTGTCACTCAGGCTGCAGTGCGGTGGCCCAATCATAGCTCACTGTAACCTCCAGTGATTCTCCTGCCTCAGCCTCTAGCATAGCTTGGACTATAGGCACATGCCACCACACAAGGCTAATTTTTTAAATTTTTTGTGGAGATGGGGTCTATGTTGCCCCCATATGTATGACAGGCTGTTATACTAATTTATAATGATATTCATTTACCCAGCTCCACTCTAGGGTAAAGAAATCCAATTTACGTTGTCCCTGAGCTTAAGCCATTGCCTAGAAGTTGGAAGCATATGGCCACTATATTAGCCAATATCTGATAATCATTTCACACAAATGGTGGTGAAAAAATTCAAGTAGTCTATATGACATAAAATCCAGAGTTCTATGATAATATATAATATATTTAGGCAGGACATTAAAATGTGTTAAAAATTAATGCATCTTCTGAAAGAGAAGTATTAAAGATAAGACTTCATAAAATCCTGAATTCTTAACTTGGTATTATGTACATGATGATCCCCAAACATTTGGGAAATGGAAAAGTAAAATAATAGCAACTTTAATTTATTTTGACAAGATATCTTATTAAAATCTTAAAATTTTATGAAAATATTCCAAACATTCAACCTAAAGCTGGCCCAGCTGAAACCTAAGGCTTTTTACCAAATCTTGTTTGACCAGGTTTTGCCCCTTGATCTAGTCTCTCAAGTTTGCCACCTAACCCACTGGTCATGGCTGATGGTTTATAACCAATGGGTTTTAACTGATGGGTTTCCCAGAAGACAAATATTTTATAGATCTCACAAGGATAACCATTTATAAACATAATGTGCCTATCTAAATTCCTAATGCTTAAACTTCTAGGCCCAATTAAAGGATTAGAGATCTACAGCTTCCATGAAGCTTCCCAGGCTGACACTACCCCACAATGCTCTGACCCACAGCACCTGGAACTTATTAATCACAGTAATTTATATTTCCCCCTCAATGGACTATAAGCTCCTTAAAGGCAAACAATGAGTTTTAGTCTTCATTGTATCCCTCAGAACATCCAGCAGCGCACTGGACACATAAATGGATGTTTACTAAATGTTTTTGAATACATTAAAAATTAATGTGTTTCTGCTCATATTGGACTCAATAACTTTTGCAGAAGTCTGAGTTATTAGGATCACTGAATTAAACATGTTCGATCTGCAGGTGAGTCTATTTTTTTTTTTTATCTAGAAAAAGTACCTACGTACATTGCTGCTGCTATGTATATATAGGTTTCCAACACCCATCCACCTCCACTCCTGAAAATGAGCAAACTATTTGAGTCAATGGCTCTGTATCGACAGTTTTCCTCCCAGTGAAAGTCTGGCTTGGTTCATCAGCTACTGAGGAATATTTCAAAGTCTGCTGCTAGAAGAATGAATGATCTGTTTGTTCATTCTTTTCTTCATTCAAACAAAATTTATTCAACTCACATTATATTCTAGGTACTCATTTACATTTCTGTGAAAAAATATACTCACATATATAAGCTACTGCTAAACTATATATGGCATTTTTTAAACAGTGTTAGAAAGAATCGACTTAGTGCAATGTGAATTTTAATGGATAATCTAACAGAGACAGAACAAGTGGGGAATGACGTAACAAAACGTTCTCAGTTCATGCCATTTGTCATTCTATTTCATTCTTAGCCATGGAAATTTTATTACTTTGTTTTACTAAACTATTCTAAAACAATCATTTCTTTTCACTTGGAAAATAAATTTTTAAAAGATATGTCTGCATTGAATGAAACTTTCATGGCTCACATTGGTAAGACTGTTACAGAGAAAAGGCTGTTTTCAGGCTTTTGACTTACAATTAGGTCTAACTACAAAGTCTGCAAGATGAGATATTTAGCCCAAAACTACTAACATACTACTCATGACTTGTGTTTCACTACACATAATTTGCTACATTTAAACGAAGTTCAAAAATATAGGATCCTATCTTGGCTGCTACTTGCTAACAAAAGCACCATAAGCCTGCTCCAAGAAACAAAGTAGTTGCCTCCAAATGTATGGAGAACATTCTAGCAGCATGTTTCATAGTTACCTGGTTTCTGTGTCAGGCACTTGACATATGTCATCACTCTTTACCACAGCTTTCTGAGATTATTTCACTGCTCCCTTTCTGAAGACTAGGTTAAATAATTCAGGATCATGAAGGCAGGATTTGAACTCAAATCTCTATAACTTCAAAGACTATGTTGGTTTCATGATGTCATGTGGTCTCCCTTTATTGTCTTGTATCCAATGATAAATGCACATGGGACTATAAATTGGAAGTCATTATTTTGAATAAGAGCAGCTTTTAAAATATAATTGATGATGACATGAGACTACCAGTAAGCTGCTCAGAAAATATCCCATTTCCATAACTTCATGGTTCAGGCTTTTTGGTTGTTTTTCGCTTATTCGTTTTTGTCTCACTTTGACATTTGCAAGTTTCTTAAAATGTAGTTTATACTAACCATACATTCTCAAACCTGATGACATCGAACAAATAAACATTAAAAAATCCTTTGCATTTGAAAGTATGGTAAATGCAAAGATTCCTTACATTTACATATGTAATACAGACAAGTGAAATCAATGACATGGAATACCTATGTAATAAAGTAATCACTTTAGAAATGTGTGTGATAATTGCATATCAGCTGAATAATTCATTACTAAAATTATTGGTAATGAATGTTAATTTAGTACGATTATCTCATGTGTGGGAATATGCTGATGTACAGTGATTTACAGTAAACTTTAAGGATGAACATTTTATTTTTAGACAATTGCGTGTTCATTAAATATGAAAAAGTGATGACAAAACAGGTTTCAGTGATGCATTCAATTTGCAACGATAGAGTTTCAATCACAAATGGCTTTTGGGTTATATTAACTATGGCCTATAAATCATATATAAATATGTGTGTGCATGTGATATCACGCAGAGCTGTCCAGCAGAGGGCTCCTTTGAAACAGAACGTGAAAAATGAGGCCTCTGTTCAAAGTGGAGCCAACTTGGTACTTTGAATAAACTACACTGAGGTTTAGAGCAAGGTTTATTCCAAACCAGCCAATGGTTTTACAATTCATTTTCCTAGAGATTGTAATTTCATGTATTTACAACTGAATAAGTATAAAATTTTCATGATACTCATCCTATGAAAATATAAAGTGGTTAAGGCCAGATAGTCTTTAATGAAATGCAAGCAAAATCAAATAAGTGCCCATAGGCTGTATAAATAGATGAACATTTAATTACATTTATATAGTAATACAGCCAAATGTACAGAATTTTTTTTTTAAAGGGAAACCAATTTTTTCCAAAGGAATATATTGCTAAAAAAAAGATTGTACAAATTTTCTCCTTCTGTTAGAAACTATAGTTGACATTGAAAGATCATTCCCTTCTGCCTAATGGGGGGGGGGGAGTTCTGTGAATTTGTTTTTCCTTTACAAATGACTTGGATGTACTTACACAAGAAAAAAATTTTTCTCTCTATATAGTGAGTCTTATTTCTCTTAATTTTTAAAGCAATAACTTTATGTATTCTCAAACATAAAATGATATGATATATACCATATTATGCATGAGTAATATTAAAAATGCTATAAAGATCAGACTGATCGATATTTTTCAGATGGACTGCTGAGAGATATCATTTTTAAAAAGAGGGAAAACTAGGCTGTGTAACAACTCAGAAAATTATATTTTTTTTCACTGGAATAACTAATAGGTGGGGAAAACGAGTAGGGACCTACAGAGAATATCATGTTCTTAATGTGGAAGTTATCGACGGCTTCTCCTATATCATAAAGAACCACCAAAACGGACTCTTCATTCAGGTCAACCTTCAAGTTCGCATTCAATCTTAATAAATGGATACATCACTTCGCTTGTTGGGAAAAGGTGAACTTTAGATCCCCAAAGAAGATATTGACATTTATAAAACAAAGGTGAGAGATAACAAATCTTTAAAATAACAATCTAAAATCCTTTGTAATCACTAAGGTGGAATTTGTTCTGTGACATGCAGCCATAAACCTAACACTCTAGACTCAGGATATATAAATCACATTGCTCTACACAGTTGGCAGCCATTCCAATATTCTAATGGCACGAAATAAAACAAAGAATATTTAATGACCTGTAAATAAACAAAATTTTCATGTTTAAATAATTCTTATAATAAACAACCTACATGAATCTATGT
Organism: Microcebus murinus; assembly: GCF_040939455.1. NCBI lineage: Eukaryota > Metazoa > Chordata > Mammalia > Primates > Cheirogaleidae > Microcebus > Microcebus murinus. Next base: position 60,902,189 of record NC_134109.1, read on the forward strand.
GGCCCTTTTGACAAATGAGAGCCAGGCACTGGTATTCAGGGACACTAGAGACCAGAAAAAGTTAAGGCTCATATTTAACCAGAGAGATGTTATCGAGAAAAGCTTGAAAAGCCAGGTGTGGTAGAACTCGTTTGGTAACAAATCCAAAATCATGTTGAAGTGGGTATTATCTCAAATATGGAAAAGTAATCAACCAACACTGTGTCATCTCAGAAAAGAGCCCCACACTAATGGAACCTGAGAAAACAATCACATTATAATTTTGCATTTCACATGTGCATTTTAAATGCTATTATTTTCCCCTCTTTTGATCTTCCCTTTGTATTTGTAAAAGGAGCTTTCATCTTTGGATATGTGTGTGGGAGGTGCACCGAGCCTGTGTCCTTCTGTCGTTATGATGCCAACAGCCAGCCAGACTTCTGCAATGACACAGACTGTACCAAGACAGTTGCATGTGACTGCTTCACCCCTCAGCTTGTCTGGGCAGTTCAGGAGCCCCTGCTGTGTGATGTTTTGTTTGCACGCATGCACAGATAAAGGCCACCATTCCTCTCATTAAACAGGAAGGCACATGGGAAAATTAATAATTTAATTTGCAGAGAGAAGATGGATGTGGAAATCAAATGTAAGTCCACAACCTTCCCTAAGCGCTCACCTTAAGTGTCTGAGGAAATCTAATGCCAATTCCGTTGCCTGACTCATGTCTCTGGAATAATATCAGCATGTTAGCGAATCAGTGCTTTCAACCCACTGGGCTAGGAAGGGTAGTCTTGTCATAGTGCGGACACCCCTGCAACCCTGCAGGGTGGGAGTGTGGTTGGAAGAGGGGAGAAGGAAGAATCCTGTTGAAATCCTGCCACAGCATGTGTTCTGCTAGGCTCTCCTGTGCTCTAAAGAATCTGAACAAATCCTAGAGGGGGCCCACATGAACAAAGACCCAAGGATCCAAGGAGTGTCTGTGTGATCCTTAGCAAATCATAGACAAGTGTAACTAACCAGTTTATTCTCCACTCTTAGGAAAATATTTTACTCTTTTCTTTCCTAGAAATGAAGAAAGAAAAGAAGGGAGGGAGGGAGGGAGGAGCATGGAAGAATGGGGAAGGGAATGGATCAGAGAAGGAAGGGAAAACAGGCAAAAAACTAGTTCTGCTTTTCATTCTATACCACTGCATTTTGACCCTGAGTTGTCCCTAGTGCATGCAAGAGCAAGGACAAGCACCCCTTATTTTACAGCTCTCATCAAGCCTCGTTTCCTTGACTTTATGTGTGGGGTTTTCAGAATACTAACTCAGATTACGTTGTAATTTTCTAAACCAACAGCTACATAAATGACACTGGCAAAGTGGCCCTCTCCCCACCTCCCACATCTAAATGATGAAGGGACCACAGCCCCATTGAGTTGACCAAATGAGCCATTTATCTGCAGAGCATAGTGAGCTTAATTCTGCCCTCAGACTTGTGGTTCAGTCCCCAAGGGCATCTGCGATAAGGAAGAAATTTTAGCTTTGCAATTTTCTGCATAGAAACATGGAAATAGAAACAATTTAGAACAAATTCCTTGAAGTAGGGGAGAGCTGGGCAGCACAAATCATCATGATCACAACCAAACTTCAAAAATGCATCTTTTTAGTTCCATTTCCTTAAGTTCATCCTCTTGAACTTCCTCACTGCTCCTGCTCATTTGCAGAGATCAGATTACATCCATAAATATGGTGCTTCCATAAATATGGAAACTTCACAAATTACCCTCAAATCAGTATACTGTCTTCTCATATAAGGATGACATCACTTACCAGTGGTAAAGGAAATATCTTTTAAATTATGTTTTCAATAACGGTGAGCTCTATACATGCTCTGTCCCATTTTAATCAACAGCATCAACTGGAAGAGAGATGACTAAGAGAAAAGATACTGGGTATGGTTGTAGAATTGAATACAACTAATCTGCCCACAGAACACTGGATCCTTGAATTTGGTCTCAACAGTACAAGTCCCTAACCAGCTGAGCTAAACTTTATGAAGATCCAAGAGATGGCACAGGATTAAACCACTACCACCAACTGGTCAGAATATGTGGGTTTTAACTCTATCCCTAACCAGTTATGTTACCTTGGGAAGGAAAGTGAGTTTACTGGTACCTGGAAACATTATTATGTATTTTATAGACGCTGGTTCTTTGGACTAATACCAAAGTTGTGAAATCCTTTAACATCTACCTACTTATTTTTAATCTTTCCTCTGTGAATACAAGGTGCCATTTCTGTCCTCTTCTATGTGATATCCTTACAAAAATTTGAGGATCACTTTCCACTTTGATATTTCTAGTAAGTATTTTGTTTTCCTTCTCTCTCTCTCTAGCTCAAACATCTATAGTCTCTCCAACAAACAACAAAGGGCATGATTGCCAACCTCCTTACCATCTTGGTTTCCTTTCTCCAAGTAACCTCTAGTTTTACAAGTATTCTTTTAAAAATATAGAAAAAGCAACCTATGAAGCTAAATGTACTATTTTACAGAGTCAGTATTTCCTTTGTGAGAGCAATTGATTTCAATAATTTAAAATACCGAAGCCAATGATACAGCCTGCTCGTCTCATCTGAATCAATGACAATCACAGTACCCAGGGGATTTTTTAAAAAGGACATTTTGTGTAAATAGCATTGTTTGTGTTTACAAATGGTCTGATGTCCACCATTAATCTAAAGATTGGCTTAGTGCTCAGTGTGACTTGAAACACCTGTAAACACCCACTTAAAATGTGAATATATCATTTCCATAAAGGAACATTTCCTAATCAACCAGATTAAATGGGTTGCTGGAGGAGGTAAGATTTTCATGTTTTAATCTATAATGAACATTAATGTTCAACATTAGCAACCTTATAATTTACACTACTTTACTTGAATTTAGCACCAGCAAACATGGGTATGAATTTATATACATCTATAAACAAATCCGTATGCAGATTTTTAAGAACTAATTATAGCTGATAATAACAGCCAACATTTATCAAGTGCTTCCTATGTGCCAGGCACTGTGCTAAGTATTTTGTGTGTAATATTTCATTCAATCCCAATAATGCCATGAAATAGGTATCAGTATTGTCATGTTACAGATGACAGACACTAAAATTTAGAGAAGTTAAAAAATGTGTCTATAGTCCCACAGCTGGCAAGTGGTGGAATGGGGGAATTGAACCTTGGTCTGCCTAGTTTTAACATCTATGTGCATGATCAGCTAGTTCTACAAAATATCCTACAGCATGACCCATCTCTCCATGGAATGAATAGCCTCTATAGAAGGCTTAAGGTAGATTCTAAGTCATCATTTATTAAAGTGGAGCCCACAGAGTCTTCATCTTATTATTCAATAAAACTTACCTGTGACACAAACTACCACTACTATAACAAAACACCCAAACTGCCCTACAAGGATTCTAATTACCTATGTATGTGTAAACATCTATAGTAACATGCAGACAGGTGCAAGTCATATTGGTAAAGAATTAGTCCAATTAATGATAAAATTTAAATAATCACAGCTGCTATAATCAACAAGTAAATGAATGTATTGTGCATTTTTCTCATACCCTGGAATGGTGGTCTGTATCACCAACATAACTACCAAGAAATGCAGACATGAGAATTTACAGAAGAATATTCATCTTCAAAGATATTGATCTCAATTATTCAGTCAATAAATATTATTTGATCACTTATACATGCCAGACCTTGTTCTGAGCACTGGGACTATACTCGTGAACAAATCAGCAAATTCCTTGCCCTTGTGGAACTTATATTCCAACAATTTTGTTGACGGTCAAAGCACTCGGTTCTACTCATTTGTGATCATCTTCGGAAGCAGATTCAAAGTTCACCAGGACCAGAGGCTCACAGTGCTCTGCCCACATTATGAACGTCTGTCTAGATGCTGGCATCTGACTTTTCCTAGTCACAATCGTGGACAGGGCGATGCTCCAGCACTAGACACTGGGGGGAACATAAAAGAAGTCTACAGCAGATGTTCCAAAACACGACACAGTATAAAAGTAATGCCTTTCTGGCTGTGGAATTTACTTTATGAGGTTTGTGACAGAAAATGTGTGTGTCTAATTATTTTCAATTCATATGATTACAATTGGTTTGCACTTTTTTAGGACAAATCAGGGAGGAACAGAGAGAGATGGCAGAGAGAGAAAGGCTCAAGGTTCAATATGGGCCGCAGCTGGGATGTGCAGGGGCTGCTCTGCACGCCAATAAGGAAGAAGAGCTTCCCAAACAGTGACCGTTCCGCAGCTCTTAGGAGATTGTTTTCATGAAAATAAAATGTTATCATCTTTCAAGTTATCACATACATTAAGAAATTACAACTATCTCTCTGCTAGGGTAAGGAAATGATAAATCTAGCTGGATAAAAAGCAGTCTTCTACCTTATATTATACATATGACTTACCAAGATTTGTGCACAGCCTATAAAATCATGCCAGTAAAAAGTGTTATCCATCAGTAAATAAAAATATAACAGGTCAAAAAGCAGTCAAGGTAAGCCAAATTAAAGCCTCTGGCTTATTTTCCTGCATAATGTCCTACAATTGAACGGTAAGGAAAAATCTGCCATAATTCACTGCAAATGTGGCACCTTCAAACAAATCTCCAACTTCCCAGGAAAAAGCGAAGGGAGCCTTTATTTTTCTTAATTAAGAACATAGAAATACTTTGACCTATTCTTTAGAATGGCTCTATGTATACAGAGGAAGCATCCTGACTTTGGGCCCATGAACAACACTCCCGTGAACCCCATCATCAGTCTCCCTCCCCTTTAGCATGAACTCTTCAGTTATTATTTCAGTCTGTCCCTTAACACTATCCCAGATGTCCTTGCCTGTGACCTTCTGTCATACCCTTCTGGCAAAGTCTCAGCCTAGAGGAATCAAACCATCTCTAGCTCCAGGTCCATATTCCCCTGCTGTGCATCACACAACTAGGCAGCTTCCCCCACTCTGAACTCAGGTTTCCCAATCTCAGGCCAGTCCATGATCTTACCTACATTCACAGGATTGCAGCAAGCTCTCCCATCCTCTGAAAGTATTTAGACCTTCTCGCAATCTTAGAGCTTACATCCACCATACCTCCCCATCTTTCAGCAGAGGACTTCATCTCTTCTCCCAGACATCAACCTAAGACAAGTCCCAACCTTCCTAAGACCAGTCTACCTGCTACTGTACCTACTCTGTTCTTTAGGCTCTCTTAACATGGATGGTGGTGGAATCCTCTCAGGGATGGCCATTCCCTCTACCGGAGTTTACGAATCTCCTCCACTCTCACCTTCTTTCTCAGCCCTGTCTTATCTTCATTCTCTCTCTTTACTGGTTCATTCCTCCTTATATTGAAATACAGTCAGTGACGGCAGTCACTGGTCTGTGCCTGCCAACTGCCATGCCCCATTCCTTGCAAGGGAATGTGAGTCCTCTCCCTAGCACCAGAGGATGATTTCATTTGTCTAAATCAATGGTTCTCAAACTTGAAAATATATCAGACTTGCCTGGAAGACTTATTAAGAACAGAGTGATAAGTCCCACCCCCCACCCCCACCCCAACCTCCCAGTTTCTGATTCAGTATGACTGGGATGGAGCCCAAGAATATGCATTAATAACGAGTTCCCATGGAGTGCTCACACTGCTAGTTCAGAGTCTAGTCCCTTTGCGAACCCCTGGCCTAAACTGTGCTTGGTAACTGCACTCTCCTTTGCTAATGGTTCATTTAGAAATAGGCAAATAACTCAGTTCTGGCCAACAAGATATGAGAGAAGGCTGAAGGAGTAGAGGTGAAGAAAAATCTGGGAAAGATGTTGTTGTTTTATAAAAAGAGAGAGAACAAAGATCATGTTCCTTGGTTTTGCTTTGAACAAGGTCACGTGGCGTGGAAGAAGCCTGCTAGCGTCCATTACAAGCCAAGCACAAGAACAGAAAGCCAATACGCTGAGCGAGGCAGAGTGGAAACACAGTGAGACCTGGCTTGAGTATAGTTTTTGAGCCACTGCAGCAACCCTGAACCCACTCATCTCCAGGATCTCACTCACCCATTTAAACACAAACTCTTTAAATGACAAGTGCCCTGCAGTTTCTTATCTCCAACTGGCCCTTCCATCCATTCCAATATGTCTTGCATGTTTTTCACTCCACCAAAAATGTTTTTACCATGATCTCACCATAATATTGATTAGAATAGATGTTTTCATGCCTAGTGCTACTTGACTTTCCGCAGCATTTGACACTGTTTATCCTCTCACATTCCTGAAATCTCCATTTTCTCTTGGCTTCATGGCACTGACATTATCCTCTCCTGGTTTTCTTCCCAGATCTCTACTGCTTCTAAATATTTCCCCCAATCAGTCCTTTAAGTACTGGCATCACACAGAAGTCAGATCTCTCTTCTTTTTATAAACAGTCCCTCCATCTCACCCAGGCTGAGTTGCTGTGCTTGCCTATGGCTGTATCACTCAACCAACCTCCCCTGTGAGCTCCAGGCCTCCATGTCCATGCGCTTCCTTCTCCACTTGTTGTCTCCAGATACTTCAAATTCAACATCACCCAAACTGAATTCACTATTCTCACCCACTTCACACACCTCCTCCTCCTCCCTCCTCCTCCCCCTATTCCCTATCTCATGGAGTGGCATCATCTTTTAATTTATTTATTATTATTCTTTAGAGACAAGGTCTCACTCTGTTTTCCAGGGTGGACTATGGCGGCATCATCATGGCTCACTGCAGCCTTGAATTCTTGGGCTCAAGTGATCCCCTCTTGACTTAGCCTCTGAGTAGCTGGGACTACAGGCATGTGCCATCAAAGCCCAGCTAATTTTCCTTATTTTAAGTAGAGACAGGGTCTTGCTATGTTGCCCAGGCTGGTCTCAAACTTCTGGGCTCAAGTAATCTTTCTGCTTCGGTCCCCCCAGACTACTGGGATTACAGGTGTGAACCACCATGTCCAGCCTTGACTTGCTTTTGACCCAAGTTAATTTACTTTGTTATAAATTTCCATAGTACCTGGCTCTTAACACTCATTACATCTGCAATTATCTGTTTAAAGTCTGATTTTTTTCTCTTGACTAAAAGGTACATGAGGACCTTTAGTCATTCCCACTGAATTTCTTAGTGCCTGGCATATAATAGGTGTTCAAAATATGCTTGTTAAAGTACATTTGCTTACTTTTAAAAATTTCCTTAAAAACACTAAGTACATATGGATATATATAAACACATACGTGTGTGTATATATACACACACATTTTTGGCCAGCAATAAATAAAATAAATAATATGTATATTATCTACTTTGACATGTATCAAGGTTAGACCAGAATAAAAATGTGCATTTCCTGTTACAGATTCTGCTTTTGTGATTTTAAGCAAGGTATTTTTGGGTAAAATTGTTGTACTGGAAGACAATGTCAAATGCAAACAACTGCATCTCACATTTCCCTGGAGTGAACCTAGTGATAGTGCATAAATTAAGCAAAATTAAATTAAATAATTTGAATCCCATAAAAAGGCAAAAAGCCTATGGTCAGCAGGAACAATCAATTCAAAAAGTCTTATCTATCTATTAGCTTTTTTATGCACTTCTTGATCTCTGGTTACCTAGGTCTGAAATTGTAGTTCCCGACTTCTTCAGGCAACCTAATGTGTTCACAAAACCCTTAGTAGGGAATTCTGATCTGCCTTCAAATGACCAGTGGATCCTGCTCCTCATACTACCTAAACACAGGAGACAGGCAATGTGATGAACTAGTTTTAGTTATTTTAGAACAGCACTATGTCTTATCAAATATTTGTATTGCTGGGTGGTCCCTCTCCTCAGCATATATCCTACACTGAATAAACCAAGTGACCTGATCATTATAGGGTCCTCTAACATAGGAAAGACGATGAATCCATCCTACAGAATTAAAAAAGTTCCCAATTCCATTTCTCTTCACCCATCCCAGATAGCACATCCCTAAGCTCAAATGTGCTCCTTTGCAGCAAGGAGCTTTGCTTTGTTGCTGAGTATTAAGCAAACTGACACTTTTAAAGAGAAGTTAAAAGATCTATAGTTCCTTAGGTAACAATTTGGAACATATGGGAAATTACGTTCTTCTTAAGAAATTCATTCATTCTACAAATATTTATTGAATGTACACCGTAGTATGCACTCTTCTGGGTGCTGAGGACAGATACAGCAGTGAACAAAAGGGATCCTGCCCTCATGAAGCTTAGATTTTAATAGGAGAAGGGACATATACATATATATATATATTTTATATATGTACATTCACACATTTATAACATATATGAAATTTTCCACATCCTTCTTAGACTCTCTATAGGAACAGAAGATATTATTAATATAATCAATAAGGAAAGAACTTTCTACTTTCTCCCTTTATACCTATAGTTTTATTCCTTTTATTTTTTCCTGTCTTTCTCTGTCTCTTCATTCTTTTTTTTTTTTTTTCTTGTAGTCTTTCTCAGCCCTTGTTGTTAAATTTTAGGAGTAAATCTATTTTTTATTTAAAGGAGACAAAACATTGCCATCTTTACCTATTCCTTACAACATGCTTTCGAATTGGGCTCATCTTAGTTGGCAAACCTCATATATACTATTTGATATTTCCCCATCAACTCTCAGATGAGGATCTCAAAATGTTATCGTATAACACTTACTAAGAACTGACAATGTGTGAAATGTCATACAGAGCTGAGAATTACTCTTGGCCGCTGCTCTGTGGGTTCACTAATGCAAACTTTAATTCACTAAGGACACCGAAAACAGCCTGAAAGAGCTATTAGGACAACTATCAGAAAGTTCAATTTGCTGTCTCAAGGTCCCGACAGTGGCATTAGTGCCAAGGAAAACCCAACTACAAAACCTACCCCTGTTCTATGTTACCTATAGAAAAAAACTCAAAAATTAAAAACTAGTGTAGTTCAATAAGTGATCTCATTTACTTTCTGTACACAGTGTCTGCTTTAAATCTAATCATCTTTCTTCTTAGTACTAGGTAATTTTCTGGTTCTTTATAACTAATGTACTAGTGTCTTTTTTAGTTATAATGGAGCCCTTTGCAAATTTCTTCATTAACAGTCTCACTAACTATAAAAAAGTAAGTTCAATACCACTTGTCCAGCCAATGTTTAAAATTTAAGTATCCAGCAGATCACTTTGAATATCACCTAAACCTTCATACAGAGAATAGTTTAAGGTTTGTTTTTCTAGCAACAAAATGACAAAACATTACCTGAATTCCACATGACATCATTCTCAACTTGCCATGAAAAAGCTTCTAAATGAGAAATGCTTCTGTGGCTAGAGCTTAATTGTCTATTTAAAGGTTACTTTAATTTACAAGGTCTGCTTAAGGTAATTAGAAATCCAGACGTATAGAACAATCTCCTTCTCTTTCTGCTTTTTCCCCTACCCCATCCCACTGAAAATTTAGGAAGCAAATTAATTATTTCACTAGGCAAAATCTCCTTTGTTCAGGAATTGCTCTTAAGGAAATTTTATTAATGAGATTGGCCATAGTGAGGTTCAAAGGCACACCTTTATTGGGCTAGTCTTATACTTGGAACATAACTGTTTTGCTAAAAGAAGACAACAATGATGAGCCATGGTGATGCCAACTTCAAAAAACAAGAGTTCCACAAAATTCAAGGTGTATCTTTATTATGTACACAAATGAATTCAGTGTCTCCATGAGGCTTCAAGTTTGGTTAAAAAATAACCAAATGTAAAAGAGGAAAAATGATTTGCCAATTTACCGCTTAGAACTCAATTTTAACAACAAAGTAATATAGCATGAAAACCTGGTTATTCGACAGCACTTGGCTACACAGAGGACGGCTCAATGAGCTCCTCTTGCCTGGCTTGTCACAATGACTGACACTTTCTAATATTGAGCTGGAAATAATATGGATATTTAATACTGCAGCGTTTACATCAAATAGAAGCAAAGCGCTATTGTTTATCAGCAATCTACTTCTGATGGCATGAATCTATATAGACATAATTATTGTTGAATGATGAGCTCTGATTTCCACATTATGGCATAAACAAATCTGCGGAATATTCACAATGTTTCATCTTGTGTGATTTGAAAAACCTCATAAAGCCAAATTCTTAAGTATTTCCTATGCTTTCCACTTGAATTTTGACTAAAATTTACCTTTTAGATCTGTTATGCCACTCATGAATTTTTTACAGTATCCATCTGTGCTTTGCAATCTCTATTCTCCATGGTTCCACATTGTTTTGGCTAACTAACAGGCCCATATGTTGCCTTAATGTATTTCTGCACAATGTTTGTGCTTTAAAAAAAAAAAAAAAAAACCACAGGGAAAAACCACAGGTCTAAATAAGCTATAAAGAGCATCCACATACAGTTAGACTGTCTTTACTGAGTCTGGAGACATTATGATTCTGCTGCGACAAGCAGCATTTGTCTTCATTTTGTCTGACTGTCCTCATGTGTTATTATTAGTGGCTGTCAGGCTCAGGCAGAAAAAAATAGCATCACTTGAGTAAGAAGTTGAATGCATAAATGCAATACTACACATGGTGGCTGAGGGTGAAGAGTCTGTTTGAAATGCTTAAATGCAAACACCAGGATGAAGAAATTTAAAAGTGAAAATCCTTACTTGGCAAATGTGAGGAGAAAAAAAAAAATATGACTTCCTTGTCTCTAAAGCAAAGTGAAGGCTAATTATTGACAAAAATTTAGCAGCCTCTGAATATCTTTGAAGACCATCTTTTCAACATGTCAGCTTAGCTTTAATTGTAAGAAAACAAATATGTTGGAACATTTGCCTCCAGTCCGGTGTTTCAGATAATGTTGACAAATACCTTGCATTTTTAAAGTTAAGCTTTTCGTGTTCAAAAAAAGTAACTTGAAAGTATATTTCGCACGCAAACACTTTCAAACACTTGATACATTCTCTTACTCTAAATGGGCTTCACTTGGGTCTCAACAGCCCCTGCAGTCTCGAGGTCCTACTTCTCTCTGAGTCCTTTCCCACACGGCTTCTCACCATTTCAGCAGTCACGTCATTTTACTTCCCTTTCTCACCATTAAAATAAGAGGATCCACATTACCATAAGACCCAGAAATTGTTACACTCAGCTCCTTATCAGATAGAAACACTTTAATTACCCAGAAAGTAGATTTCCCTCTAAAAACAAATTCATCTTTATCTTCTTATTTTCTTATCTGAAAAGATTATCTTCTCCTCCAGTCTCAGTCATGGTCACTAAACAAGAATTTTTCACCAAAAGCTTAAAAAAAAATCCTTTTAAAGAAACAGCTCCTACAAACAAAAGTAAATAAGGATTTACCTTTTTTATCAGCAGCATCTCATGATCTACAGAAAGGTACTTTCAAGAAGTCGGCCTCCTGAACCTTTCTTTACCCATTACCAACAAAATTCACAGTTTTAATGGTTTTGAAATACCAAAGCATGCCTCTGTATCAAATAGACATAATTGTTAGGTATACAATGTAAAAATGGGTTGATGCTATACTAATATATTGCAACTAAATAACATCTTCACTATTCTTTTTTTTACTTTAGTCCCTTCCCTAATGCTATTACTAACTACTCTTTCCCCTTAATCATATTATCCTTAGTCTGCCTTTAGGCCCAGCCTAGATGCTATTTCTTGATGAATGAATCACACTAACTTCTTTCTTCTTGAAGCCTTTTTTCTTTTTCTGATTGTGATTATCAGGAGTTAGACTTTCATCTCAATTTCCTATGCACAATGCACAATATAGTACCTTACAAAATCAATTTAAGCCGTGCTGGAAACAACAGTATATCACTAATTGTTTTATGTGCATATGATTTGTCTTTCTAACTAGACTGTAAGTACCTTGTGGGTGGAGAGATTTTATCTTATTCTTTATAATTCATGGCACCTGGCCCAAGGTAGATGGTAGTAAAATAACTGATAACAGATGAACAAAGGAGAGTTTATGCTCAGATAACTGATTTGCATATAGTAGGACAAGCCTCTGGTAACATATTAAGAAACAGAACCAAGAGCAGGGCTGTCTGAAGTGATAAATGGAGCCCTGCATGGAAGATCAATGATCTCGGAAATATTCAAATAAGTGTTTCAACTCCAAAAGGATTTTCCCTAAGCGTTTTTCTCCCATCTGCACCCCCTCAAAACAAAAATAAAAATAAATGAGAATATCTTAAATAGAAAAAGAAAATTGCAACTATATTAACATAACTCTCTTAAAAGTCACAACAGAGAAGTACAAATATTTTTATAGGAAGGAATGGAGGGGAGGGGAAGCAAAGAGTTTATGGAAGTGTTTGTAAAAAAATATTTGACTGCCTTGACTGTCCCTTAAAAAATAAACATTAGTTTATTTTCAGTGCCTCAGGAAATATCTCTGTGCAAATTCTCTGGCTTGGTTGTTAATATACTGCTTACTACCACCAGTAGCACACAAGCCTGGGAGGCCCCTACAGAATCTCTTATCATTCTTTATGGCAAACTCTGGATTCTTTCCAAAGCAAGTACCCAGGTGAAAAGCTGTTCAGCCTTTAGTCCTTGTTTGTTTATAAACTCACTGCTTATTAGCCCTTTCCCAGGGAGATTCAGGGCAAAAGGGAGACACACCAATTATTTGATAGGTTGCGTGGGACGCAATCAACAAAGGTAGGTGGGAGAGATTAGGTGGGGACACGCTCTTGGAGGACATAAGCTTTAAAGTTGTAGGTAAATATCAGCTTCTTTGGTGCCTCTTGAACTGACTTTTGTAATTAGAGGTGGATTTCTGAAGGAAAAATGCGGATTTCTGAAGAAAAAAAAATCCTGCATTGCTTTTTGTTCATTCATCTTTTGATATTTAATCACCTATGTCCTTACAAACAGCACTAGTAAAAGTATGTGCGGATGTGTGATTACAGGGTAACCAAACCATCCATAAGAAGAAAACTATTCTGTGGAAGACAAATAGAAGTCCTCTGCCAACAAAACTTTTAAAATAGTTTTGATTTTTAGCAAATATAAGTTATACTACCAGATATAATAATAATAGAGCCACTTGCTAGTGCATCTTTTTTTTTTTCTTCCCCCTCTTCACTTCAGTTAAATCTCATTTTTTTCCCCCAGAAAGGTACTCCTACTGACTAGGTTGCTATGTAAGTATTAATAATAAAATGTATCCTGAATAAGGCAGATGATATTTCAGATGACAACAGTATCAGTGATGTGGGGGGACTTCAGAAGGGAGAGGTGCTGTTTAACATAGCAACATAGTTCAAAGGAAGAGATTTGGTGCATTTACTCGTTGGAATAACTAAAGAGATTCAATATGAATCCAAACATCTCTTCCTTCAAACACTTCAATAGGATATTTCATTTTGGCCCAGCTAACCATGTTTCCCACTTAGAAAGTAATCATGCAGAGTTGGAATGGCAAATTCACTATAAGCACACTCTGTGTCATGCAATATCAACAGTAAGTTCTAAGGAAATGGGTGAGTGTCCATGTCAGATCAGGCTGTTATTATGCTGCACTTATATTTCAGAGGACATGATTTAGCCCACACTACATCTTTATTAACAAGATGACAATTCCTATTATAAAAGAGTTTTAATTGTTATTGATTCAAAACTATTATTTCATAAGTAAGAGACTTGAAGATTTTCTAGTTACATGCATTTAGTATTTCTAGCTATCAGGGGCAATGTTTCATAGTCTGAAATGATATAAAAGAGATTCATACTCAAATTTTTTAAATAAAATATGCATCTATCAATTAGGCTGAATAGAATTCTTAATTACATTTTCTTACATATACTTGCCTGAAAGTATAAAGTAACAACTTTTAGCACCATTTCCCTAACAAGAATTGTATAAAAATATAAGCTATTTAGGAAAGTAAAGCCACAGAGTCTCATCTCATTAGCAGTTAAAAAAATTTTTTTTCTCCCCAGAAACCCCATTTCTGTAATTGGAAACCATATTAAAAGAATCAGAAATAAATGAAGTAGAAGGGAAAATATCAAAGCTCAGAAGAAACATGCAAGTAGGCACAAATATCAACGTCCACCAGTATAATAGAAAGCATAAGTTGTTAGAAACTATTGAATTCACTTTTCAGCTTTTCTCATTTCTATAAAAAGAGAAACTTAATTCTCTGATGGCATAAGAATAGAATGTCTCTATCTCTCATAGAATTATTGTCATTTTCTAGGCAGGAAAAGAAAGGTTTTTTAAACTATATTTTTTCCTTGGATTTTTGAAGAGGACAAGCAAATAGAACAAAAGCTATTCAATCGTACTAGGCAAATATATTATCAGAAACATGTAGTTCATCCATGTTTTAATTATTCAAGTCTATATTTCATTACAAAAATAAATTAGACTTTCCAATGCTATTTTTGCTTAGGGCTTTTTTTAACAGAAAAAAAAAATAAAAACTAGATACCCCTTACCAGAAACATGTTATGAAAGTAGTGTTATCATTTAGGATTTTAATAAAATCCTGGAGCCAGATAAAATCTCAGTACATCTTCTAGTCTAGTGTCCTGACTCCATCCAAGATAAATTATTTTTTTCTCTTTAGAGATCTCTAGGGAATAGAGTCCTTGTTGTTCTTCAATACCTTGTTCTCACCTTCAATCAATTTTATTATCAAGGAATTTATCCCTTATGTTCAACCTAAATCATGCATGCTGAAGCTTAAGCCATCTTCTGTAGCTTCCTACTTGTGAAGATGGAGTTGGTTCATAACACTTATTGTATGCTTGATGTGTACAAAGCATGATTTGAAAATACAAAAAGAAGAGAAGGTTTTGCTGCAGAGATATTCCCATATAGCTGGGAACAAAGACACTCTGGGAGCTTCGTAGAACGTGAGAGCTAAAGAAACTTGGATATTGTACAATCCAAAAGAGTAATTAAATATAACACTTCAATCCATGAAAGTCTTACACTACAGATGACAATACATGCTGAAGGAACCAAATAAAATTATTTTTGAAAGAGACAGGATTAATCAGGAAAAAATTCTAAGAAAGGAAAATTTAGAGCAGTATCTTACAGGATGCAAAGGAAATATACTACAAGAAGGAGAGAAATGAACAGCCTGAATAGGAAACAGGCAGAGTCAAAAACATGTAACTGGCAGACTGAGAATTTTTTCATGTAGGACCATGATTACCTTGGATGGAGACTATAAACAGCTGTGCTATGGAGAAACCACAGTGAAGGTGGGAAGCACTTCATACATGGATTCCATACTCAGTGGAATGCTACAGTCTGCGTCTCCAAATATGCTATGGGACATTTGTGTGCACATGTGATTTACATATAAGCCAATTTACATACAGAATACTACTGGGAGAAGATTGAAGAAGGTGTTTAATATAAAGTAGGATTAACAACATCAGAAAAGTCTCCATAAAGGCAAAATGGACTTTGAGGTGGACTTTGAAGAAAGTATGAGACGTGGATAGAAAGAAGATTGGGGAGGACAAAAAAGAAATAAAAGGTTTGCTCAAAGAGGGAAGGATACAGTTAAGTTGGGCTGAAAGGCTAAAAAGGCCCAATCCAGGAATAACAGGGAAAAAAAAGTTTTTGTTCTAAATACCAAGTAGAAATAACTTCTAAAGGTGTTTTCCTTCTTCTTCTTCTTCTTGGCCTTTGCTTGTGTGGGTTTATGCTCCCTTGTAGTATTCATGGGTTTTTCAATGATGCCAACAGGAGACCCAGAAAAACTCTCTCTGTGGAACAATATAAATCAACTGCTTGATAAGGATGGAATCTCCTCACAAGGTAAAGAATGAAAATAAGAAAGCTTCCATTTACAGTATAGATAAAAATTGCAGATAAACTCTCTTTAGTGGATTATATAGAAGAAAGTTGGAATCCTTTTAATATAACTCTAAGGCTCTGCATGGAGGTTGTTCGTTTACAGTACGAACATATGGGCATAAGTACAGTCTTATGTGCTGTGGTTGCAAAATAGATTTATTGATGAAATTTGGGTGTTTCACATATCTCAGGAAAGCCAAGGGCACTGGATTCACACTTTATAAGTAATAGAGAATTTTCTTTTGGCATGTCTTAGAGATTGGAGAGTGGTAGAGGGGAGAAGGGAATTATTCTCCCATTCAAATTTCTTACGTATTTTTACCCTAGAATTATGCAACTTTCATACTTTAAATGCAATTCTGCCTTGCCTTCATTGTTTAAAAGCTTATTGATTTCTTTTGACTAGTAAGTCATAAGGAGTGTTTATTGTCAGAATCTAAACCCACTATCTACCACAGAAGCTAATACCACTGCCCTCAAATTGTCCTCCCTCGACTGTAAGTGGTCCTACTCCAGAAGGTAGTGTTTCCAGTATAGTATTTGCCTGGTGATAATACCTGCCAGAAATCAATAATTAAATTCCCAAAAAGAAATTTAAAGAAAGGCTCTATGGCAGATCATAGGTTTGGAAAGCAGTGTGGATGAAAGCTTCAGTTGTTTCTTAGATTTGAAGTAAAAACTGTCAGTAATGTGGAAAAGATAGGTGTGATGAAGCAGAAATGCTTGGCGTAAAAATTTGAGAAATTTTTCAATTGGAAATTGAATTTTACCTCTTTTTTTCCTTCAAACCACTCATGATTTAATTGAAGGAACCTATTAATTGAGGCTCTTTCATTATATCTCACAGGGATGCCTGATGATTTAATTTTATCTAAAATACTAAAATAAGAAAAAGAAAAAAAACAAGAGATTAACAAAAATTTCTACTTTTCTCTACCAACTTAACTGTTGTTTCCTCTTACTTTTGCTGACTCAGAGGAGGGAAAAGAAAGCTAATGTTTGTTGCTACATTGAAGTGTATTGGGGCAAGTACCTTGCTCTAGCATCTGCTCCGTACTACCTACCTGCCCCTATATGAACTTGCTCTGTGTCTATTTGCAAACAGAACTAAAATGCCTGGAAAGATTGCAACATTCACATAGAATGGGACTATAACTAAGGACATGATCTGTTTCACTTGATTCTGAGAAAAATAAAGGAAAGAGAAAAAAAAACCATCAAAAGAGAAAGACTGATTTTCATTTATGATCTACTATGAAAAGACTAAGTCAAGAGTTATAGGTGTAGTTTAACAGCAATAATGGGGAAGAGGCTGGAACATGATGTGTTTTATTTCGAAGCTCCATCCAGAAAGAAGGGAATTTTCCTCTAAAATCCTAGATCCCAGATTTGATTAAGTCAGTCAAGTAGCTGAGGGCAAAATTTAGATCAGGCAGAAATGACACTTTGCATTGTAACAGTCTTTTCAGGGGTGCATACAAAGTGGTAACATTCTTTTATCATCTCTATCTACATAAGCTATCCCTGCTCATGGACAATCTGCTTTTGCAGCTTCCGGTCCCTAGTCAAGAACTTCTGTCTCACTGCCTGCTCACACCAGCGATCTTGATCTTTACGCTGCTGGTGCTGATGCATTTTCCCGCAGTTTCTTCCCTATCCTCAGCTTCTGATGCCCAGCACGCTCAGAGACGAGGAGCTAAAGGGCTCACTCTGGGCCTTTATATTCAAAGGCAGAAAAATCAATATCTATCTCCAAAAGCTAGATCTAAGGATGCTGGAGTTCCTAAATACTCCCAGTTACTCTGAAGCAAAGCAGTCTTGATGGGAGAGTCGCACAACAGATACAAGTGGGGCCATGCCCTCATGCAGCTTCCAGAGACCTGTGCCTCACAAAAGGATAAAAAAATGACATCAGTAGCAAACGGAGTCTTTTAAAAAATGCTTTGAATTTTCCCAGAAGAAAGAAAAGAGGAACAAAAATTCACATCTGAGTATAGGAGTAAAAAAGCACTGTCCTAACATATGAGGAAGAAAAACCACCAAATATATTCCAGCAAGGAAATGTAGTACTGATTTAGGCTAGAGATAAGCTCACCAGGTAATATTATCAAAAGAAATCTAGCTTGGACAACATAGAAACCCCATCTATTAATTTTTTTTTTTTAAATTAGCCAGGTGCAGTGGTATACACCTGTAGTCCTAGCTACTTGGAAGGCTGAGGCAGGAGGATCACCTGAGCCCAGCAGTTCAAGGTTGCAGCGAGCTATGATGATGCCCCTGCACTCCAGCCTGGGCAACAGAGTGAGAAACCCATGTCAAAAGAGAAAAGGAGAGGGAAAAAACCCCAGAAATCTAACAAGCATCTTATTAAATTGGTACATTTTCATACTTGTATTTCTTATTGTATAAACTGCCTTTGTTTTAAAGCCCATATGCCATATACCATACCAAAACATCTCTTTGTAATTTTGTAACTAAATTTATATTGTAATAATCACACAGCACTAGGCTGAGGATTCCTTGAAGCCGAGATTGTATTTATCTCTGTAGTCGGAGGTCTTACCACAGATTCTGGCATAAAGTAGGCTTTAAATGAGTATTCACTGAATGATCATTGGCAATTTTATGGTTTACACCTTACTTTCAAAGACATTAACTGATTTAATGCTCATGACCCTACAATAGAGGTTTTTATTATCCACATTCTACAGGTAAGAAAATATGATCAAACAGATTAAGTAGTTTGCTTAAGACCATACAATTAGTGAGGAGCAGAACTGTCACTAGAACCTAGGTCTCCTGACTCTTTCAAGTATATGGTTTCCTTAAACACTGCCACTGGCAATTTAAACTGGTAAGATAACTTGGAATAAACTTGGCATTAGATATCACTAGCCATAAAAACATGCCAGCCATTTAGATCATTCTTTGGAATTTGTTCAAAGGGAATATTGCACATGAAGGGGAGAAAAGCTACACAGCAAAGATTTTCAACATGACATTACTTATTGTGTCAAAAAATAAAATCAAATTAACTTTAAGAGGAAACTAGTTAAACAAATTAGAGCATAACAACTTGACTAAATATTATTATATGGCTATTAAAATAATCTTGGAGACTTTGTAGCAATATGAAAAAAGCATATCACAATGTTAGATGAAGAAAAGATAAATCCTAAGTTGTACTTATGCTATGATTTAAAATTTGCAAAACTATACAGACATAGAGACCAAGTCTTAAGGGCCATATAGTTTAGCTTGACATTGTATACTGACTTATAAATAAGGTATAGACCTAACCAATCTACAAGGTGGCTTGTCATAAAATTACCAGACTATAAGACCAAACACTGTAGGAACTTAGAAGAGAGAGTATTCACTATCAAATGGAATGATCATTGGAATAGATTACATCTAAGCCAAGCTGAGCTTGAGAGAATGGTTATAATTCTAGTAGGTTGAAGCTAAGCACTTATAGATGGTTGGGAAGACATTTCAAGTAGAAGAAAAAGGAGGGGGAAAGAAATGCATATTCAAAAATGGTAGGTAATCACATTTAAAAAGTTGGTCTGTAATTTAGAGAAATTGTAGTGAATGCTAAAGCTATAGAGTTTCTCCATGTCAGCACTGTTGACATTTTGAGCTGGAAGATTTGTTATGAGAGCTGTCTTGTGCATTGGAGGATGTTTAACAGCATCCCTGGCTTCTACCCACTAGATGCCAGTAGCAACTTCCCAGTTATGAGAAGCAAAAATGTCTCCAGATATTGCCAAATGACTCCTCAAGGGCAAAATCCCCCAGTTGAGAAACACTGAGATAGATCCTAGATGGGAAACCTGGTTTCCGCCAAAGTGTGAACCTGGAGCTCTAAGAAGAACTGTGATCAAAAATCTGTGCTCAAAAGGTTGCATAACTCAAATCCACAAAGGGCCCAGAAACACCGAGCAGAGTTGTTTTTGAGCCAAAATGTAGTTTGGGACCCATCTCTGTGATGACCGGAAGAAGCTTTGAATATTTGCAAAAGAATTCTGGATTGCAATGACAAGTAATAAATTTTCTGTTTTCTAAACCAGGGAATTAATAAAAATAAAGCATTCTAGTTATTAATCCAAGGACTGTGTAGAGGATAAATTAACCAATACCTGAAGGCAGGCAGACAGGGGACAATTTAGGAGTAGGTAGAAATCATTACGATGTGATGAAAAAGGGACTAAAATACCATGACAGATATGGAAAGGGCAGATGAACAGTGTTAACTGAAGAGTGGCATTAGAAGTTTAAATAAGCTAATGTGTTGCATTCAGTCTAAGTCTCTGGAATCTGTAACTGTCATTGCAATTTAACTGTGGGCAGAAAAGCTACATGAGTTCAGTCACATCTGGTAAATTTTAGTACCACAGGAAGACTCTTTCAAGAGTTTATTTCATTTATTATTTTTAATTTCTTGGACTTAAGCAGCTTCATGACACTAGACCAGAAAAGGATTAATGAAATAAGTTTATAAATATTTATAAATTGATTTTATTTATGCAATGATTTTGAAGAAAATATCAACTCAACTTGGGACTGCCAATGTTAGAGCTACAAAGAGGGCAGAAAAGTATCCCAGCTATTCACAACTTGAAGTATTCTTTGATATAATAACTTATCAAATCCTTGCAAAATATTTAACATATCTGATGTCTTAGAAGTGTCCCTCCATTCTAGTTCTTTTAGATATCCCCCTCACCCCTGTTTTTTGCTATGCTAGGCTTTCACTTAGGGTATGAAACAATACAATTCCACATTCTTAGAGGAACTGGAAGTCCATATTCTGACTCTTTTCTGTGCTATTCAACTGGGGAATAGCATAAAGGCCCAGAGACAGACTGTTCTGGAATCACAGCTAATAAATGAAGCTCACTGAACTTTCTGTACTTTCTTTCCACTTTCAGATTACAATGGTGTACTGAATAAACCCCGCTTTCCTCCATTTCAAAAGACATAGTTCAGGAAACTGCTTAATTACACTATGTGTCTGTTTTGTTTAGAGACAGGGTCTCTGTCACCCAGGCTGGAGTGAAGTGGTGGCATCACAGCTCACTGCAACCTTGAACTCCTGGCTCAAGCGATTCTTCTGCCTCAGTCTCTGGAGTAGCCAGAATTATAGGCAAGTGCCACCATGCTTGGCTAATTGTTAATTTTTTTGGTAGAGATGGGGTCTTGCTATGTTGTGCAGGCTAGTCTCGAACTCAGGCATGAGTCACCACACTGGGCCCTTTTTTTTTTTTATTGAAGCCAGTACTTTACTAAAAAATAAAGAGTGTGTGTGTGTGTGTGTGTGTGTGTGTGTGTGTGTGTGTGTAGAGAAAGAGAGAGGTGTTTTGTCATCTTTTAAAATTATAAATATATAATAATGACAATTAGAATTCTCAGTTGAGATGAAACAAACTCCATAATCTCTCCACCCAAAACCACACATATTTATTTTAACATATATTATAACCATATATTTTTCCTTTGTTTTAGGGGGATATTTTTCAGCATAATGGTTGGTAAACTAGGAAAGCAGTTATTCTTTTATGATAAATTCCCACTATCATCCTAAGCTTTTCTATTTACACTTGCTGCTCCTCTTATCAGCTCCTATCCTTAAAGTCCCATCTCAGAATCACTCAATAGGGCTCCTCAACTACCCTCACTACAAATTTACTAGTTCCTACACTTTTTTTTTAACAACCATATGAAGCTGATAGTATGAACCCAATTTTGAAATTATTCAGCAAATAAAGTAATCTAAGCATTTAATTCAAAAGCATGAAACATTTAGATGATTTTATCAGTGAGAGAACTTGGAAGCTCTGGAAAGAGCAGTTTTATACTTCCTAACATCCTTTGGTGTGATCATTTTGCCATTGCTTAAGCATTTGTGTCCAAAGATTTGGCTGTAACATCAGCAAAATAAATAACATTTTCCCTCAAGATGTTCCATATACTCCACTTTTGTCCTGAGGACTCCATCATAGAAATTGCAAAAACTTTTGTCATGCTGTAAAACATCACCACCATATTTGGTCACACGCAACTCCCCATCCCAGCACCCCTCCCTCTGAAATAAACAACGACCGAGGAGTCCTGCCCTCAGCTTCTTTGTTCCTTCCTGGTATCTTCCTTCACAAAGGACACCGGATAGCACTTCCTATGGGACAGTGCCCAGAAAACTACTGGCACCCCACAAGCACTGCTATTAACAGTCATAGGAGCATGAGTTACATTTATAATCAAAGGAAACACGACCAGATTCCTGTTCCGGTTTAATAAGATAATTGAAAATTACCTCATGCAAGGTGTACAGTGACCAATGTTTGGATGGTGGCCAATGGCCTCTGGATATACAGGCATTTGATTTTAAAAGGATGTTTGGCTGTTTCCCAAAAAGAACAGATAAAGAAGGGCAGAGTTATTTTCCCCTTTTCCATGTGTATGGCATGAGAGAGAGCAAATGTGGGTTAGGAGAAGGTTGAATCAGGGACAATTTGGCCAGTGATAAAATACTCAACCTACCTGGGGATGTTTTTCCACCATGTCTGAACCCAGGGCAAGCTGACCGAAAGGACCCAGCTCTGGCAGGGAAAGTTAAATGTACAGCCACGAAGACCCAAAGAGTGAACTCCTGATAACCAGCCAGGTTTTAATAATTAGATTTTACAAATGAGAACAATCTAGTACTGATCAGGGGTGAAATGTGGGAAAGAATACACCTCTCTATAGTCCCTTGCTTGAGGGAAGTCATGTATACTCATAGCATGTTCAATTAGCATTTTCGTTTCAAGCTGTTTTAAGAATTATGCTTCTATGGCGATTAATAAAGAAGAACGAGATAGGGCACAGTATTTCAGTAACTTTCACACTGGAATTTCATATATTCTGTCTGCTTTTGTACTCAGCCTTAATCAAGAGAGCAATGTTTTAAAATTCACTTATTTTGCTGAGTCAGAACTTTGATGTTCAGATTTTGGTTTTGTTTTTCATTTTAGTTACCCATGTGAGAGAATTTCTGGAGGCTATAAAGCATCCTATGGATACTGTACATGTTTCTTGAGTATATCCTGGCCAAAAAAAAAGAAAGAAAAAAGGAGTAAAGTGTTCATCTGCAGTTGGAGTAACTTCTCTCTCACACTAGATGGGCAGGGAAAGGCCACAGCCACTGGGAATATCTGTGTTTAGTCCTCACAATTCATTCCAAACAGAAGTTGGAAGAGAGGAAAAAAATCGAGAAGATGGAAAGCAGAGAAAGATAAAGGCACAGAAATTTCTAAGAGAGAAGTAAGGCAGTAATTTATCAGTCTGTACTTACACAAGAGGATGACAGACTAGGAAGCAGCCAGTCTCCATTTCTATTATATTAAACCATATTCCATTGCTGACATTTCAATGTTTTTGATTTAAAAATAGTAAATCATGTAAATCAACATACTACTAAGAATTGGAAGAAATTTACCTAAAGCTACAGCAGAAGAGTTGCTTTAATGTGGACATGAAGATCCAGGGATATACTTTAGAAGGAAATGACATATCCATTCAGCAGTACCGTCACACTTCTCCTCTGAGGAGTATCAAAAACTCTAGAGAACAGAAAGTACGTAGGTCCAGTGGGAATAGAAAAGATGGCTTTCATAGACACACTATAGTCAAGATCAGTGTTCACCGAGTCTTTGTAATGGCCAAGTTCTGTGGGGAGTTACAAAGGATGGCACCACCTCTAAGCTGGGACACAGATCATCCAGTGGTGGGGAGAAAATTAACCATGTAAATGCATCATCCAGGAAGAGCTTCAGTGAGAGAAAATAGAGTTCAATTAGCAACCACAGATAATGTGTAGGTCTTGAGACAAGTTTACAAGGAATGAAGCTTTACTTCCCTTTGCATTCTTAATCTTCAGAGTCTCAGCAGGGGTTGAAACAGTTCCATATAAAAGAACAGGGCAATTATTAGGGCCTTTGAACTGTACTGTGTAGGGCAATTCCAGTGGGATTCCGTGTTTATAGGCAAATTAGTAGCTTCAATGATTTATTGTTAAGCTAACAAGCCATTAGAAGGATCTGCTCCTCTAAACACACTCTCTGAAGGTATTTATAAATTTTGATTCCAGGTTAAAGAAATGCAGGAGTTTTGGTTAAAACCAGTGTACTTGGCCTCTCTATTCTCCCCACCCCAGATCTGAGCATAGAGTAAAAACTATCAGGAATAGCATTCTGTGAGCTTTACTCTGTGGTGTTGATTCTGTATTTTTAAGATGCAGTTTTAAATAAAATTACTTTGCTACAAGACTAAATGAAGAGACAGACTTTGACTTAGGCTCTGTGGAAAAGAGGAAGGTGTGAATGAAGGGCTGAAGGAAACCAGCTGGTCCAGGATTATCCATTTCCTCTTCTCAGCTTCCTTCTGCCAGATGCCCATGAGGGGATAAGAGGCACATGCCGGCTCCCATTAGAGTCACAGACACTGAAGTCAGGACCTGCTGTGGCCAACAGATTCCTGACCCTTTCAGGGTGGCTGGCAAAACAGGAGAACTCTTCTTTTGCTCTTGATCATCTTGCTTCTCTCTGCTTCTTACTTGACTCTGCTTTTCTCCCTACCTCTTTTACACACTCCACTGTCTTCCCACCATGCCTACCATATTTCTTGGTCATTTTTCTTAGGAGAGTAGTGGGCAGTGCATGGCTAAATATTTTGAGATAGATAACCAGTGTCAGCGTGACCACAAACAGAAGCAATAGATCTTGCTATACTAGTTATATTCTGAGGAGAGAGGCTTAATCCTGAATGTATATTCTTCTCAGTACACTGATGACATGCTACTTGATTTCAGTTATTTTAGTTTGAGACTTTATGCTTTTGAAAGATATTCTTCTTCCCTGCTTATATGTCCTGAGTAAAAAAAACTATCACAATAGGAATAGGCAGACCACCAGATCTCTTATTCTCTCTCCTTATTTTTTAGGTTTTTAATTTATTTTTTAATTTTTTTTTTGCTCAAGAGGATGAGCTAATACAAAACAAAAGTAAAGGAGGTTCCTAGTAGATTCAAAGAAAGATATTAACACACACAGCTATCTGAAAAAAAATGATGCTAGTACAGGACATTAATAGACTGATATACTTAGTTAAATGTTATCCAACAGGAGGTTGCTAAACTAAGTGTGGCAATGGTGGGGGCAAATGACACTTCACAACTTTAATCCAAATCACCTGTTGGTATGGAGAAAAGAACTTATGTCTCTACAGGTGCTATGAGATTTTAAAAAATAACAAAGACAAAACCTGGCCAAACTCATTAATGTATAAAGAAACAGTAAAATTCATGGTTTCATTCATATGCATTTGCTTTATATTTATTTGTTATTTATATGAGTCAATATACAGAAAGATTAAGTGCTTGTGAGTTACCCACTTGTGAATTACTTCTGAGGTGAGAGGAAGGAGGGCTACGTCCTTCATATATATCACATCATTGCTCTGCCCCGTGGAAGATCCAATTTCAGCTCTTATTCTGTTCAGAAATGGCCTAAAGGGATTTAAAAAACCTGCCCCATGCCATGGGGTGCTGAATGCTGAGTGCAGAAAGGATGCAGCTGACAAAGAGCACGAGTCCAGATCATCCAGGTAACTGAGACAGAGAGCTGCAGCAGCATGCAGCCATTCCGAGCCATTCCCACCAGAACAAAGCAGGCAGCCAACAATGTGCAGAGCATACTGGAAGCAAAGCTTTCTGTGGAAATCAAGACCAAGGACTTGAGTAGATACAAAAACGAAGAGTAATAACTCCCTGGGCTTAGTAAACAAGTCTTAAGGAAAGATGCAGGCACTATAATACAGACAGGGGAGAACAAGAGCAACATGGGACAGACAGCACACAAAGATGACCAGAACAGAAAAATTCCCTCATCCATATTACCAGTCTCCCAGAGAGGAAGAACTAGTTATCAGAACCCCTGAATATATTCTATGTCTGATTTTGTTGGTTAACACAGAGTAACTATATATAATCCTCATTCCGGAGGTTAGAATCTGTCATTCTCCTTATCTCCTATGTCACTTTCATAAAGTCTCCATTATACAATCTTTTCAGGCATTGTTAAATGTAGATATCTAGGCTAGGTGGCTTCTAATGAATAGTTGAGGCTCTAACAGTCAAAGGAGTAAAAACCAAGTCATCAATATAAAAAGGCATAGATCTCTATGAGCATGAAATTATTTATGATAAACTGTTTTGTTATTAGTTGTTAAGAATACATAAATAATATTTGAGATCATTTATATAAAACAAAACAGATATTAGCTGTAATATCTAAAGAGAAGGAAAAGGGGAACAAATTTAAAAAACTAGTATGCACTACAGAATTCTGACTCAAGGGTGATTTCTGCCTAGGTGTGTTGCATCCTGTGTTAGCAAGATCCTAGTTCACTCAGTGCTCTGTGTTTCATCAGGGCTACCAGAGGCTCCTTCCATAAGCCAAGAAAATAAAAGGGTAATGACTCAACATTAAAGTATATTTCCCTCTTAGCCTCTTGAGAAAAGCAGACTTCCTACCACACATGGTGTTCTGACAAAAACTTCACACCCTATGAAGGACTTGGTTTCAGTCCTTCAGTCCAAAGAGAGTATGAAATACCAATATGCTACTTTGATTTGGAGATAGCACCTGTCAGTCCTTTAACCTAGAATAAAAGAGAGTTCTCAGAGAAAAAAAAAGTGTTTCTTACCATTTCCCTTCATCCCTGAGCCCCTACTTCCCATGTCACTGAGCGGACACTGTGCATCATGACTACTACTGTTTTATAGCATTATCTTCATGACATTTGAATACGGTTGCACTTTCTGTTCTTAAATATTGGTAGTTACTGTTTAACTGAACTGGTTAGAGGAAGGGATGTAGGACTGACTGTCAGATTTTAAGTTATAGTTCGTATTTATGATGAGAGAAATCAAACTTTTTTGGTAAGAAAGAAAAAAAAAAAGATAAAAGTGACATCAGACTGACCATCTGGATGCCCACCATCATTGCCCATGGATCACAATAATAGTTAATCCATGAAGGCTCATCTTCCAGTTTATACTGGAGGAGGTGCAATGAAGAGAAGTAGGGAGTGGGAGGAGAAGATAAAATGAACAAAGATTAAAATGGTGCCGCTGTCCATTCATGACCCTATAATTTTACTGAGTCATTTAATGAAGAGATTGAACACAAACCCCATGTAATTCCATTCAAATGACCAAGCCCACATGTAAACTGTGTGGCTTTATGTAAAGCTGCATGACTGACATAGCTATTTACCATTTTATCAGTGATGGAATAATAGAAGCAGGTGTTCCTGCTGGTCTAAGCGGAATACACTCACTAAACATTTTATAATCTATCAGACTGTTGTATCAGTGATGTATTGTACTATTGCATTTTTCTTAGGCCTAAGTTATAAAAAAAAAAATCACAAACCTCCTGCAAAGCATCAGAGAATGAGGTCCATATTTCTTATGCTTTTTAAAAAATGCCTATTTATAAAAACAAACGAACAAGCTCTCCATTGTACTTAGGAAACTGCTTTTATATTAATTTGAAATGAAGAAAAAAAATCTCACAATTTTCCTGCAAGCAAACCAACTTTCCATAGTCTAGTCCATTTATTTCTCTTTAATATTTCAAAACTTTGTGATTTTGGAAACATTAAGTGCTGAGATTGTAGGGAAATGCAATGAGAGATAAAAATGAAAACTGGTATGGAAAGTTTTATCTGGTGACCTTCTATTGTTCACAGAGCTTTTTCTGGGGTTCCTCTTTGATCTAGAAATTCTAAAGGCCCAGCCAGTGCCAGGTCTCCGCATATACTATAAATGTGTTCACCTACAGAGGTATGGATGCCACTACTCTCTAACCCTATTCTACATATTGATAGCTGGCTACTCTCTCCCTCATATTATTTGCTGGAACTTGATCAGCCACTGAGCTGACATACATAAACAACCACTTTGTAGCCCTTGTCATAAAAGAGTGCTTCTCTGTATCAATGGACCCAATGGGGTTCCGAGTCAGGTCCTAAGGCCTCTGCAGACTGCACTTAGGCACATAGAAGTCACGTGATAAATGCCCATTGAGAGAATGCATACATGAATAAAAGAATCACAAGAATTATAGGATGATGACAGAGTTGTAGAAAATTGATTGTCACTCCAGAGGGTGGTAGGGTTGGAGGCGGCCACGGCAGAGACCATTTTGTTGAATCTTAAGCTTTCTCACCCTCTGATCTGAAGGTCTGGGAAAAGGACCACAGAGGATGAGCAGACTTTCTCCGCCCCACAGGACAGTCCGCAGGCCTGCCAGCTGAGGGCAGAGCCGGTGCAGTGGAAGGTGAAGGATCTGAGGATGCCTGCCACACCATCCGACTCACTCTAGTTCCAGAAGCACCTCCCGAAAGAAGGGTTAGAGAGTTTGGCCAGATCCCAAGAGCTCTGCTTTTTCAGCCCATTTCTCAGTGGTCACATTATTTCAAGTCTCAGTTTGACACTAAGGGGATTGAGGGGATTACCAAGTTAAACTTGACGATTTAAATGGGATTTTTCAGACTAATAAGAAAAATGCCCATGAAGAGCTTCGGGACACACAGGATACCACTAAATTCAGCATATATTGATTTTGAAAGGCACTTCAAGTATCAAGAAAACAGAAATAAACTCAGATATCATGATATATGTAAGTCAGACGCATGGAAGGACTGTCTGACTAGAGTATTTACTGGGCAATGAACCGCATGGCTCACAGTGGGTATGAGACTAGCCATGAGTTTTCCAGACGAGTATCTGTGTGTCAGGATATGCCTTGGTCTCTGGTGGTCTCTTTCAGAATATAGGAAGATAGATTGCATTTCTTTTCCCTACAGCTTAAAACAAAGGGGGCTCCCTGCTACATTGCTAAGAAGAGCATTTCCACCAAAGGCCTGCTGGCGTCTCCAGTAATGCAGACCTTTGAATGGGTGTTAGGCAGTTGTTCATTCTCCAATGTACTGTGTGGTGTTTCCAGCTGAGAGAGTCTTTTTGTGGTATTGTTACTATACAAAAACGTGGAATAACAATAAACTGAATAGATATATTTCATAGTAATCAATATTGATGGAGTACTTAGCAATGCTTTATACGTAGTTTCATTTAACCTTCAAAATGCCACCGACCTTTCACACGAGGTCAGTTTACCTATGGCGAGGAAGGAAAGGTGCTCAAAGGCACGCAGCAGACCTGGAGCCACAATGGAGTCTGACTCCAGAGTCCACGATGGATGCAGCATGACATCGCTAATTGTTTTCCTAAGGCGCCCTCAAAAGAAAAGGACCCACCAATCTCGAACTTTCCGTATTTAACATTTCCCTACCCAATAGCACCAGTTTCCTAGAAATAAGGTAGCTGTATGTAAAACACCAAAGCTATTTGGAGTTATTGAAATCTGTGATTGAAACGTGATCCCGGCCAGGGTAACAACGCAGCTCAGGAAGGGAAAGCAGATTCCCCACCCTACACGCCCTTCAGTGGCCTCTGACTATCAATACTTGAAGATGAAAATCCAATTTTCAGACTTGCCAGCTTTCTGCAATTAAATTAATAAATATTGCAGGGTACATCAGAGGCCTGTTTTTCATAAGGCTCTGAAGGGGAAAATGATTTCTAAAAGGCAATTTTCTAACATCTTGAAAATGGCCTCAGTATGCTAACTCACTAACAAACTACAAAAGACCCATTATAACTTTGCATTCTGTAATATCTAATGTGTATGAAATCTAACAAGGCTACTCTTCCCACCTGGGAATCCCTTTTCAAGTGAAGAGAAAAGCACCATAAAAGAAAGGACAAAAAGCATATATGTTGGTTTCTAACCCAGGTCAACTTTAATGAAACTGAAACCCTAGACAGGTCTAGATGTGACAAACTTTTTCTATGGGTAAACCGCCCGCACCCTCCACCACTCATCTCATGTAATTAAAAATCTTTCCAGATGCCACTGAAAGTGAACTGTCCAGGAAAGGCAACAGGCCTTCAGAGTTGGGCTGCCCTGCAGTTGAATGTCTCTGGTTATGTTGTTTATCTAAATTCTTGTCAACATGCTTCCTAGAACAGTTTATATTTTTGTTAATTAGGCCCATTAATTTACCTGGCAGAACAATTTCACGGAAAGGATATACCTCTAATTTTCTATCCATTTGACAATTTTAGCCTTTACTTAATGCTGTGAGAATTTAGATTTAAAATAAACCCATAGAGTATCAGAAAATATTTTACTCTTTTACTCCATGGCCTTAACAAGTCAGAACTTGACTCGAAATTTCATGGGAACAAGGTGCAAGTAAGATTTCCACACTTGCAGGTGAACACTTGTTATGATGTCCCTTAAGATATTTTCTTTGCTTGGAATTCAAATGCTATTTCTGGAGTTTCTAAGCGCTTAGATTCAGATATTTCACTAATCCCCTTTAATCACAAGTATGTACGATGAATTAAAACAGGCATTTAGTCTAAAATGGACTTGAGAAGTACCTTTAAAAATATAAAGAAAATTCTAATACAATACAAAAAGATGAAGGAAAATAATAAGTAACAAATTTAATTATCATAAGCAGTAGATATACTTTTTGCTGATAAGCCACCCAAAATTTCTTAACTAAAACTATTATATTGGGTAATAAAAATTATAATAGCAGGATCTAGCAATATATAGTACATTGGTTACATGTCTATTTTGCTTTCTCCTTTTAGACTTTAAGTATCAGTTTTGCTTCTGTTTTTCAGTTGTTGAAGCTTAAGGCACAGAGAGTTAAAGCAACTTGCTAAGGATCACCCAGCTAATAATTAACGATTGAGTGTAGTACAGAATGAATGAAATCAGAGTCCAGAATCCACACCCTTTACATTGTCTTTGAATATAGATTTAGATTAGATTAAATATAAAGAAATTTTCTTGATCTAAGGATAGTGAGAATAAAAATCACAATAAACAAAAATAACCACTTATAAAGGAAAGGAAAGGATTATTTCTGTGGGCCAAAGAATAAAAACCTTGAACTTCAACTACAACAAATCCAGGGGGTCCAGGGTAATATTTTAGAAAGGACTTAGTAAATAGATGTTTATCTTTGTAATGTTTACTTCTGTGTGGCATGCAGTGGTTTTCCAACCATAGGTAAAGAGACATCTATAGAGCTCCTGTACTTTTACAGAGAAGTGCTGACAAGTCTGTTTGAAACACACATCTCTTTGAAAGTTTAATGGAGGCTTTTTCCCCATTCTCCTTGTTGCTCTTTAGGAAACAGCCTGCATACTTTCAGGGACATCCACCCGCCTTACCTTGTTCTACTGGAAGAGGCAAGCACTCCATATTCCGAAAGAAAAAACGATCACTTTGATCATGCTGTCTGCAATGTCAGACTCTCTCCATGAACAATACACTTATTTTAAAAGTTCATTCTCACTAATGAAAACCAACTATATGATAGAGTTTGGAGGAGAGTCACCTGTTAGACACCTTTTATAGTGATGCTTCTGAAATCTAGCAGAGGTGACCCAACTGTATTACCTTGAAATGTATAGTTATCCTCAACCAATAAAATATATTATGGGTGTCCTTTGGGGTCAAAGTAACCTCGCTAATAGTCCATTTCAGTTACATGTCAAGACAGCTCAAACTCTTAACTATTGGGAGCTAATTGTCACAGTGGGACAGTTTGAAAGGCTTGTAATCATTGCCTTTATTGTCACAATTAATTTTCATATTGTAGCAAAATATAACCTCAGGAGCTCCTTAGAATTAAAAAAAAATCACTTTGTACTCAAATGCAGAGTTTATGTGCTTTAAATAAATGTTGGTAACTTAAACCATCTCAACTTCTTTAAAAATTAATAATCAACACTTTCTTGCTATCTAGGAATAATGACCAAAGCAATAAAAATTCCATTGCCAAAGAATGGATGAGAACTACTCATGAGCACAGTATGTTCAATATTTTATAGATTTACTCTTTTAGACCTATGTCACCAATTTTAAAAAATCTGTACTTAAGGCCAGAATACATTTAGAGACAAACAGAAAGTCAATGTTAAACTAGAAGTAGACAGGCGAAATAAACATTCTTGTCATATATCCATCGTATAAAAGCACACTAATAAATCCAAACAACTCTTAGGACACATTACTAAGAGCAAGTTAAAATAGTGATGAGATTTGGGGAAGTAATTAGTGCTCAGAATATACCACTGGGGGTTACCTGTAGTTTTTCTTTTTAAAGAAAATAACAAAGCTTCAGTCTTAGATAATTAAATATACAGAGGATTCAAAATTCATTTACTTCACAGGAACAAAGGTTCAGTAATTATCTTCCCAATAGCAGAAGGGAATTGGGCAGTGTGGTTTTGACTGGGGCTCTGCACAGTGTGGCATGCTGTTTGCTTCATTTAACTTTCTTTAATATTATTAATCTTCAGGAAATTAGACTCTGCTCCAAGCAGTGTGAAATGCCATCCTCAAAACAACTGGATAATCAGGTAGGAAAAACCTTCTCTCCGAGACACAGCTGCCACTAGAACTTGATTTTTCTTAATCATCCCTCCCTGAGAGGGAGAAAAGAGAAAAATGTTTCCCTCACAAAATTTTTGGCATTGGTGTGCTGAAAAGATAATTGGAGGCTTCATATAAATCAGTTTGGCTGAACTTAGTAAAATGAAGCCAAACAAAAATTACCCCCCAAATGGACTGAATTTAGTTAAATAACCAGAGGACCTGTGTGTCTATTTTTGATCTGAATAGAACCTGGATGCTCTGAGAGCTGACAGCCAAGGTGTCTGATCAAGTGCCTGCTCTGCTGCACATGTGCTATCTGGAGCACAGGGGTCAAACACATGAGCTCTGGATGGAGGCAGAGCTGGATTTGAATTTGGGCTTTGAATTCATTTTGCAGTTTGGATGTGTTACTTTCTATATGTCAGTTTTCTCATCTGCAAAATGTAGATAGTAATGCCTGTCTCCTATATGTCCTGGGAGAACCAATCCAAACAAGGTCAGACAGTATAGAACTTGGCACACATAGTGCAATGGAAATTATTAGCAATAAGAAATTGTTATCATTAATCTTATGTAGTGACTAATGGGAATAAAGCATTGATGTAATGAAGCCACCTGGAAGTGGTATGCAGTAGCGCAAGGAACCCTGCATTCACATTCAGAAAATTAAAACCAGAATTCTAGCTCTAGGGCTTGGTAACTATGGGGCTTGGGACAAATTACATAGGTTTTCTGAACTTCACTTTCTCCATATAAATAATGGAGATAGTAACTGTCAACACAGAATAAAAGAGATAATGTCTGTTTGAAAGTTCATAGTATTCTGGCTTGGCACATAGTAAGTCCTTAAAAAATATTAGTGGAAACTCAATCTTTCTGCACAGCTGCAATCATATGCCTCTCTTCCAGAAGATATGAGACAGAGAACTGGGTCACCAGCAGATTTTAGATCTGTAAACTGGCTTGAGTTTGGCCAAAATTGGCTTCTTAGACGTCATTATTACAATTAATTTTTAAAAGGTAAGAAAGAGCCTTCTTAATTTAGTGCCAAACTCATCAATCTCTGTAGATTTGATAAATATCCCCCTGATACTGTGAGAATCTATTGTAACACTCTCACCACCATTTGATATTTGTACCCACATCATATGACAGAGTGAAAGTAGTAAGCATATAAATAAGGTCACCACACAATAATTGTTAATGGGATATGTTTATATGTCATAAAATTCCCATATATTAATATAAAGCATTTGTGCATGCTGTATCAGACTAGAGCCAGTTTTTATGGACAAATGTAATATGTGTACACATGCAATATATATTAATAGTGAATATTAGGTAGTAAGTTCAAGTGAAATTCTTTCAATCATGTCTTAAGCATCATAAAAATTCCAAGAGAAATTGGATAAAATGTGCACAAAATTTTCCTACCAAGAAATCTAGTATTCAGAAGATTATGCAAGATTTGTGAGTGTGATATTACAGAGAATAGAGGAGGAACAGAGTGGTCAGGAGTAGTGAGGATTTTTCGGTACCTAAATGATATTCTCTGCTGGTGAAATAGGCTTAAAATATTAGCAAAGGTGGAATGAATTAATTCTGAAATAAACAATAGTTCTGCCACATAAAACGTAATGTTTCTAGGAGCCAACAGAGAAATCTACAATGTATAAGGTCAAAATAAGAAAATCGAGATATTTTCCTTGAACTGAAATCGCCCATGTTTAACTCTCAGACTTACTCAGAGTCAAGAAAAGTGGAGACTGTACTCTTAGCATTAAATCAAATGGGAATACGTCAAAGACATAAGGGAGGGAGAATAATTTAGGATCAAAACCTGAGAGTTGAATTATCTTGTTCTTGTATCAACAATGGTTATAATGTATATGACTCAAATGAGCTGAGACTCAGCCTTCACTATAGATACTGCAACAGAATACACTAATTTGAGTTATAAGTAATTTGCCAGTTATTTGTCTCAATGAAGTTCATAAGGTTTTCACCATGCTTTTCTCATTCCTCCTTCACACAACAATGAAGTGAAAAAAGCCCAAATCGAAGGTTAATTAGATGCTTCCAGAGCACCTTGGGTGGGGCTAGTGTGGAGGGGGGGGGCAAAGCCACTTAAGAGAGACAAAGATACTCATACAGAACAAGGGGCACCTGGTCTATGAAGGAGCTTCTGGGCCTTCGAGTCCATTTGCTAATAATTTATCTGGGGAGATAAGATGAAAATGTAGAATAATTAGTGCTATGAAAAGTGCCTGATACCTAAATGGTCTTTAATTAATGCTCGTTTAATGAATTCAAAAATGAATGATTGAGTGAATGAATGAATAAATGAAAGCACTAATAAGGCAATATATAATAAATGCCAAAACACCCAAGGAACAGGCCATCCCAGAGGACTTGAAAGAACAAGGAAGGAGTTACCACTGAAAAGCTGGAACTGGGCTAAGCTTTTAAGGACAGGCTTGAAATATATACATGTACAAATACATATATGTGTGTATATATATATATATTTATTCACATTTACATTTACTACATTAACTTTTTTTCATCAGCAATAATAAATTTATCCTAAGTGGTAATGTTTACAAAGAATTCATTTACCAAAGTAAAAAAACTAACTGTTAAATAGTATTAATCCTTATGTAGTTAATGGTTCATTCTGGATAAATGCCCCCAAAATTAAAGTAATAGTTATGCTTCTGATACTTTCATCAACTGCCAAATATAAATGATAATATTTGTTTTCCATTGTCACTGAGGTACTGACAGAACTAATATTATTTTAAAGTATCTGCTGATTACAAAATGCAAAACAATGATAATAACTCTTCATATGACCCTTCACAAATTCATTAAACTCTCTGAAGAAGTTTCTCTAGTAGAAAAACCAACACTACTTCAATTATGTTTCAAGAGATCTTTGCTATTTGCAATTCTCTTATTGTAGTACTCCTGTTATTACATACTTTTCTACAACCAGTGTACTGAAAATTGTCAAAGCCTAATTGTTATAATTTGCTAGCTTGTATAATTTGCTAATGATTTTTTTGCTGTTAGTGGGTTTGACAATTCTGATACTGATATATGTGGTTGTTTTCTTTCTCCACTCCCATCACCATTTACCTACATGCATATGTTAAATACCAGTGGGGCTTCTGGATACATTTTAAGCATCTGGGTAAAGATAAAAAACAATTTGCAAGGCAAATGCATTTATCAACCTGATCTCTTGACCTAAGGTTTTGATGATGTTTGTGGAGAACTCTGGGCAAAAACAATAGCCTCTGGATACCTACTGTCTTCAAAAATCTAGTTGTTGTATTTCTTTTGGCTTGGGAACTACCATTTTAAAAACTTTATAGAATAAATATGGAAAAAATATAATACATGCAGATCATGCTAGGCTGAAAGTAATCCATTCAACAACAGAATTAGCAAAAATTAGCAAAAAGAAATTCTAACCATTAACGTTCAGTGAAGTGGTAAAAGCTTAAGTTTTGCTGAACAGGATGAGCTAGAGGAAAGGAATTCCAGTCAGGAGTTTGGGATTATAGAATAAGATCTTTGCTCTCATTTGCTACATTAAGCTTCGCTAAACACTATATTTTACTTTAATTCTAGATATTGTGAAGAGTGACACTAAGCAACTGTGTTCTAGAGGAAAAGAAATATATACTGTGCTCCTTTAGTAAA
This sequence comes from Microcebus murinus, assembly GCF_040939455.1. NCBI lineage: Eukaryota > Metazoa > Chordata > Mammalia > Primates > Cheirogaleidae > Microcebus > Microcebus murinus. The sequence continues at coordinate 60,938,352 of NC_134109.1, forward strand.
ACTGTTTTTAAATTCTAATAGAATTTCAAGGTTATTATCTATTTCAGATCAACAGTGGGGGTCAGAGTTCACAGCAGCCAGAATTTACAAACCTCCAATGGGTTTTGATTGACAGCAATCAGCATCTCTTCAGCATCACTGAGGGAACAAAGTACAGGTCAAGACAGCGGGCGATTTCATCTGTCATTTTTAATTATCTAAATGATATTCACAGACAAAACCTTTCCCATCCATCAGGGCATCACATTACCATAGACAATGTTTGTTTAAAGAAGAGGCCATAAAATCAAACAATTATGAATGCAGACAAGCCTTGCTATTGACTGCATAAATAATCAAGCGAGAGTTCCAAAACTCTCTGCTAATGAATTGGTAGATTGCTGGCAGGAAGTGGCAAGTAATAATATAGACAACAGTCTAATGTTCTTATTGACTTTTACTAAAGCTCGACTACAGTCGCAAAGATTCAAAAATGACGTCAAGTGAGGTTTCCATAGGAGCAATATTGATAGCAGTACACAGCTAAAATACAAGTAGTTAACTCTTGACCTTATGGTAGGACCAGAGATCCCCCGAGAGCACTGAAATGCTAGCAGTATAATACATCATGAACTGAGCCAACAGCCGCGGGGGCCCTGACAGCATTACCACACAGGCAAGGGGCCCTTCTTTTGCCATTTATAACACAGTAATCTGTAATAATTCAGCTGCAACCCTGGAAATTAACTCTATTTCAGTTTGTTACATGAGTAAATAAAGTTTCCTCCCCCCCCCCTTTTTGGGAACAGTGAAGGAAGAATATATACCTAAAATACAATGTAACTGGTAGCAGCTAGCTGAAGTGGAAAAACCTGGAAGCAGAAGGCACTGGACCTCAGTGACAGAGCAAACACTCCAACAGAACATGCATGAGGTGTTGCATAGTTGTGGATAATGTCTCTCCTCTGGCTAATATATGCCACCCATAGAAATGCTAATGATGAGTGGCACCTGTTTTTTGTAGTACATCTTTATTCTTTTATTTAACTATCTTCATAAGGAGTCTTCTCTCCCTTTAATTTTTCAAAAAAAAAGTATCAGCAAATACTGTGACCATAGCTTAACAAATAGCATTTTGATGGGTTAAGGAAATCATCAATTAACAATGCCCTAAATTAAATAAAACCTCTTGATAGATGCACACTTTATTAATGATCTGCTAATTAGCCACTACTATTCCACTCCTCACTTCCCTCAACACATATAAAATGTTGTCATATTATTAAGTATAAAAGAATTTAGAAAATAAATATATTTACTTTGAATAAATACTTGAACAACATGTTCTAGATAAAGGAAAATTTCTCATCAATATCACAAGAGGGTTTAGGGGGTAGATTTTACATCTGTGGGAAGAGCTCATTCCAGCAAACATGATTTCCTGCAGTTGCTCAGCAAATCACAACCCACATGGCCGTAAGAGGATCACTTTCTGCTGTTAACCTCCAGGTTCCAAGTTCCCATTTTATAAATCGAGAAGACATGGGATAGGAGAGGGAAGGAAAAACACTCAGTAGAAGTAGGAAAAATTTAATTTGGTGTAAGACCAGGAGTTAGGTAGAGAAGAGGATAATGTAAATGGTAAAGTGTAAAATCTGTATTTGTTCTGGTATGCAAAGAACACATTATAACACAAATTTCATCTGCTAGCTGCTTCTTTAAGGCATCCTTTGGAAACATGCAAATAGTCATAACAAAAAATAAAAGAACACCATTCTAGTTTCAAAAAAGAAAAGGATGTTGATAATTCCTAATTCAACTTTGAACTTCAGGACTTTTCTTTCTAAGCTATTATTGTGTTATTTTGATTACACTGAAATTTATATGTAACTTTTTTTTTTTTAAAGCATAGTCACTGGCATGAGACAGATGTCGGTACAGATCCCATCTTCATCATTTACTTGACTAAGTGACCTTGAGCCTTCTTCCTATATCTAGAAAATGGGAATACTAATAGCTCTTTCACTGGGAGGTTGTGAATGTAAGGAACTCAGTTATATAGCATCTGATAAACGCTCAATGACCACTAATTTTCTTCCCTTTCCCATTGATTTATATTTAATAAATACATGTACAATCCAGGGGTAATGTCAAGAGCAGGAAAAATGAGCTACTTTTAACATCCATACAAAGTATAATAGAGTATGTGACAAGAGGGATTATGCCCACAAGTCCTTTAAACTATTGCGATGATTTCTCTGCTCTATCAAACTTTTACAATAAATATTATCTCATAAGAATTTTAGTCATTTTTAACTTGCTTTTTTGAAACTGAAAATGTTAACCAATCTGAAAATTCAGCTCTAGAAATGTTCAGTTGCAGATTGCTTAGGAAATGTTTTTATGCAATAAAGGGATCATCATCATCAATACAACTCTTCCCTTATTCATTTGAAATTCAATTAGCCATTTTTAAATCACTGAATGTTTGAAATAAAGTATATCTGGGAGTTTGATCCAAGGCCCTCTGCTGCCATCAATATACCCAAGGGTGAGCATTTCTCTGAAGTTCCGGAAGCGCCAAGAAGAATAACGTGGCATCCAGTAGGATTAACTACAAGGTTATTACCATTGGCCTCACTTTGTGCTTTTTCTATTTCTGACCATAAAAACTTCAACTCAGTGTCTTCTCAGTCCTGAAAAAAATATTGTGTTCTCTTCTCTCTCTCATCCCCCATACCCCTAGCCCCATCTCTATCCTCCTTGCTACCTCTCTCTCTCTCTCTCTCTCTCTTCCTCTTAATCAAAAATTAGAAGACCCTTTAAAATAGACTAAGCCTGGATGAATTTTAAAATTAATAATGTTGGTAGGGAATTAAACTGTGGTCCAAAGAACAGAGACTTCTGTTTTCCTTCCCTTTAAATGTCTATTCTTATCTCTTAATATTTGATTATTTGTTTTGGTGTTACAATGTTTCAGACTTCTGTGTCTTGGTATTTCCCTTATTGTTATCCTGATGCAAACTAATAGTTCAAAGAAACACATAATATAAATAGGATAGCAGAAGAACAAAATCTGCAAATATTCCAAGGTGTACATTTGTGAAAGAAAGTACAGGACATGCAGCAGGCCTTTTAAACTTTTTTTGGTGTTGTTAAGGAACAGAACTAAAGTTTTCAATTAAAATGCAAAAGATGGGAGGCTATAGTTACTTTAAATTTGAGAGAGTTCAGTAATGAAACAGTGACAAAATAAAAAATAAACGAGTGTCACCTTTCCCTAACATAAGCATAGATTCTAGATCCTAGAAATGCAATGCAACATACACATACAAATGCATACTTTCCTCCATGGGTTTAAAGATGGGAACATAACAGCATTCACAAAATTCTAGGTGTATTCTGGGCAAAGATTAAAGAGAAGGAAAAGGCACTTAGAGGGGGAACATCCATCGTCCACATAGTTGGTGCAGCACACCCTACAGATTGGCTGTTAGACCTGCCCTCATCTCTCGCTACAGAAGCAGCCACAGCTGGATCAGATCTATAATGTAATAGGGGGAATGAGGTGTCTTTGGATAAGGGCCAGCATCTTAATTCCTGCTGAAAGAAATATTACTGATAGAAATATTGACTGCTAAATTATTCTGAAGCAAGAACACATTCTTCTTTTCTCTATCACTCTAACCCTGATACCAGAAGCCATTGTCTGCTACTTTTTCTCTGACTGTGGTCTGCAGCCGGGAGGCAGCACTCTTTCTACCCTAGTCCTACCAGGAATCCTGTTTTCACCCTTTGTAGGACAAAAGACAAGGAGAAATAGGTAACAGAAGTCCTGACAGGAAGCATTCTCTTTTCTGCTAGAAAATACACTAACAAATTGAAAAATACTCAAACATATATTTTCATCTTTCTTACAAAGGGACTATATTCTTAATGGATTAATCCCTTTCCACTATCTTTAGCTCAATCCTATCTCTTATTTCCTCACAAACAAATTCTGTGAATACTGCTGTATTTCTCTCTTTTTTTTAACATGAGGCATTCTAGATGACATCTGAAGAATAAAATTCTTTCCATGGAACAACATTCAGCTGACAGATGACCATATGACACCCTTCAAACAGTACAATATGTCACTATCAGAACACGACTGCTGGGAAGTGTATATTCAAGGTAATATTTAATGTTCAAGTCAAAACATAATGGAATTTTACCAGCACTTAGTATGAACACACATAAAGAGAGGAATAACAGGCCCCACTCAAAAATTATTTGTGTTTCGTTTACAAAACAACTGAAAAATTGTTATATTTTATAAAAGATGGGTAATTACATTTTAGCTGTAAAATTAAAGGAAAAACAAATCTTAGGCTTATTTTTTTTTCAGGATGAAGAATAATCAAGATAAATTTAACTTCTCTGTTTCATCGTAATGTACTAAAATTTATTCAATAAAATTAAGATTGTGACTTCAACTTCAAGTAGTAGCCCCTGCTAAACCCACCCAAGCCTACAATATGGGAGAGTCACATTAGTGTCAATTTGTAAATGACTGAACTGAAGGAAATAATAATACCTACATGTTTACTTCTATCACTTATGAGGTCAAGCATAACACTTAATATGAAGTTCTGTTTCTAATAACATCACATTTGGGGGATAATTAGGATGGCCAGTGTATTATCCCAACTGCATTCTCATAACAATTTCTGTTTTCCCCGTGGTAAAGCTGATTTCAAAGGAATCTTAAAAGAAATGATTTTGTCATTGTTAAAAAGACCTTGAAGCTGTGGTTCCCAACTCCTGGGCCGCAGACCAGTACTGGTCGGTGGCCTGTTAGGGACTGGGCTACAGAGCTCCATTGTCCACATTCTACCCACCGCCATGTATGGGAAATTGTTCTTCCGTGAAACTTGGGAACCAGGCAGCTGCACAGCAGGAGGTGAGCAGAGGGCAAGTGAGGGAAGCATCCTCTGTACAGAGCCTCCCCATCACTCACATCACCGCCTGATCTTCACCCACCGCCCTGGAAAAACTGTCTTCCATGAAACCAGTCCCAGATGGGGACCAGTGCCTTAAAAGAAACATACATAATTTTCAAAAAAAAGGTACTCATGATAAAATATTTTTGTCATGATTGTTCCAAGTGACTAACATTTTTATATTCCAAAGGATTTAATAATAACTTACTTGTTTTAAAATGTTACCATTATTTACCTCCTTGCAAAGTCTTGCCAAAAGTGTGTTATATACCTTACAAAATTCCAAGATATCTCTCTTTGAAATTCCCACAGTGCCTTTTGCAGGAACTGTGACTTTCATTAGATCTACAGAGCTGAGTCCACAGAATAACCAGAGGGGGTGCACCCCACAAAGGTGAGAAGAGGGACAAAGTGTTCATAATAATAATAATGACAAAAATAATAACACAAGTTTCAAGTATGAAGCCCTTACTATTTGCTAGGAACAATCCAATTCACATGGATTATTTTAGTCACACATCATGCCTATGAAATGGGTACAATGAAAATCTGCCAATTTAAAACTCAAGAGCCCATTCTCTTAACCACTGCCATGGAGCACAGTTTCTATCATAGGTTGTCTAGGTTCATATTCCAGTTCTATAATTTGCTATTTCTATGAATTTGAATGAATTCCTTACCTTTTCTAAGCCTTAGTTTCCCAATCTGTAAAAAAGAAGAATAAGATTCTTTTTTTCTGAAACCTCTCTCAGCTCCTTCTCCATTGCAATCTCACCATCGGCCTCAAGTTCAAGCCTCATCGCCTTTCCCTACAACTATCCCAACCACTGCCTGGCTGTTCCTTCTGCCTACTTGTTATTTTCTCGCTCTCATTCACCTGCCATAAATCATAACTCCAAATTCAAAATTATCCGTAGGTCCCCATTTCCTCCGGGGAAAATCCAAACCCTAAGCACTGATAGTTGGTCTCAACCTAGACATGCCTCTTCTACCCACCATGCTGAAATCACTATGTGAATGTCTGAGTCCCCTATAATGCTGCATATTCCAAGGAGGTGGGAAATATCTTACTCATTACTAATGCCAGAGCCCAGCTCTGTTGTTGGCACAGAAAAAGCACTCAAAAATGTTTTTGAACCAAAATGAATAGATTGCCAATGCCAACCTTTCTATGTATCACTTCCTACACCTTTGCAAAGCCCTGAGCATCTGATCATGCCATTCACTCCAGCTCAGGTGTCTTTCTAACCTTTTCTACTCAATAAAATCGCACTCATTCATGAAGATCCTACTGAAGTGCCTATGGCACTTTCTCTGATTCTGTAAGGGGAATTCAAGCCTTCTCCTTCAAGGCTTCCTTTACTCTTTGAGGCTCCCAGGACTTTAGTCTTGCTCCTAGTAGGTTTTATCACAATTATTTATTTCTATATATGCCTCCTTAGCTTGATTGGAGAAATCCACAGGAATAAGGACAGCAACTATTTCTTGGTATTTGCAGCACCTAATTGCAGGGTCCAAGACTCAGTAACTAATTACATAAGTGCATATTTTTGATGGAATAATATTCAATTTAGGGTGTAATAAGCCATTAACTCACTGAGAGGCCCTTGTGATATGGGATCCCCCACCACTCCAGACTTTCACTCTGGGGACTGGGGGTCTACCCTGGCACAGTCCCTTTTCCAAGGCCCTTCCTCTCTTCTCCTGTCCTCTCTGTAGGACTTATGGACAAATGCAGACAGCCTCCCAGACTGCTAAACTTCTGCATCTGAATGTCTAAGCTGAATGAGGACAGAGACCTGCTTTGATGGCCTCCCGCAGTACACGTGATATCCTGAGAAATCTCCCCACCAAGTAACAGGTAGTTAGGCCAGAAAAATGTATACTTGAATAGTGTGGCTGAACAGCAGCATGCAAATTCTCCTTGGGTAAGTTCCAGGCTTCTGAATTTTGCCAGCATAGATGGTGGAGTTGGAGGAAAGGACATGTTCTTCTTCACCAAGGGCAAGGGCCATCTCAACATTCGACTTCAAATACCCAAGCTGCTTTTGTGGAAGCTACGCCAGTTGTTTTGCTCAGGACAGGGTATTCCTGGCCACACAACACTGAGGTAGATTAAAATTATCATTACTCACCTGATGCTGAATAGTCCAAACACTGGATACAAAATGTATATAAATGTGTGTGAAATTTTGGTATATCAAGGTCGAAATTAAAAAGCCAAGGCCTCTATCCTAGCTTGGGAGACACACAATTTGAGGTCCCTTCATTTTGATTTAAATACCTCAACACTAAGTTCAAAGGCCAGACCAAATCAACCCTGACTGTGTACGTTAGATCAACAGGAATACACAGGCTTGGCCACACCCCAAACCATGAGAATATATTTAAGAATGACATAGAAACGTCACTAATGTTACGAGTGCATTCTTACTAGGCTAGAATATCTAGTTGCAAGAGAGAAATTGGAATACATAGTGATGAACGGCATGTGAGGATACCCACTTGATTCTCATTAATGTCAATCACTAGTATGTGCTATCTTGCAAAATCTGTGAAGTTCGATAACAATGTTTAAAGCTTAGCAAATGTTTTTACAGCTTAACTAGAAAGTTATTATAATGATAAAATAGAATATAGGAACCTAACAAAAGTCTCCAAAACTGTTCATAAATGGGTTCCCAATACGGAGAAAAATCAGGAAGAACAAACATCACAAATCATTCTTTCCTCTTATACCTAACTTCTTATCCATCAGGAATTCATGATTTCAATAAAGATAGCACATTACATAAACAAATGGTTGAAATTGAAAGTAGATATATAAATTGGATCCCAATACATACATTTGTCCATTGGTTATTGCTGTTCAAGATATTAACTTGAGATAATAACAAGAGATAAATCTACTCTTTCCTCTGTTTAAGAAGGATTCTGGAGAATGAAAGAGATGAAAAGGTGAATTGTGTATGTTGAATCATTCAACTTGCTACTGGGGCCATTATGATGAGATAAGAAATGTATTTACTGAAAGGCAAATACTTACAGTTTATAGATGTGAGCTTCTGTCCTTTTTTTCATGTGAAAGGGGAGAAAACAGTTTAGTGTCACTATAATATTTGTTAGCCAAATTTCTGTGATAGAAAAGCATATCAAGAGTGCATTCAACATGCACTGATTTAAATCACTGTCCAAAATCATTTGGTCCTAACTTTCCTTGAGCACTACTACTCTGCCACACCCCAGCAAAAAAAAAAAAAAAAAAGTCACAGCTACAGATGTACTCATACACACAACACATACACTTATGTGTGTGTATATATCTTCATCACCACAACCTCCCTCCTGCAATGGACATTCAGAAACAAGTCATTGTGGGTGCTCAAAACCTACCACTCAAATTACCCAGACTGGTCTTCTGAAAATTAGCTTTCATAAGGCCAACATCACTGTTTTTGACAGCTGTCTTAGCAGAAATATCCAGACATATAGCTGTGCCTCTGTCTATTCATGCCATGGTAGCTGTGTCAATTTGGACGCTGACTGGTGACATAACCCGAGCAGATGCAGGACCCATATGTGCAACTCCAGATAAGATTTCCAAAGCACTGGCATCTGGATGTCAGCTTTTCTTTCCTGGCCCCACAGCTGAACGTTCTGCTAGACCTGATTGTTTCTCTGCTGGGGAGCAGCCTGCTGCTGGCCTGTTGTGCTCATTGGCACTGCCTAGATTTTAGCGTATTTGAAAACAGTAAGCTAGATAATTACCTTACACCAGGAACTTACCTGCTTTGTCAGTTTGGGTACCAAAGTCTACCAAGGGAAACAAAAAGTATTGGTGGTATTTTTTCAATTCTCAATTACTATTATTATTTAGACCCTATATCCTATGTTTCTATTCAATGGATTTCTCAAAAAGTCTTCAATAATTGAGTCAGCATCCAAATTGACACAGCTACCATGGCATGAATAGACAGAGGCACAGCTATAGACACCAAGTTTCTAACAAGGACAATTAGCACGAAAAGAAAATGCATCATGCCAGATAATTTGTGTCCCTGTTTCTCTGATTCTGTGCAGTTTCCCCATAGTGCTGGGACAGCTTGTATCACAGGCATCTACCCCAACCAAAGACCAGGGAGGGTACTCATGTACACATCACCTCTCTTCACTTATGCCTTTGCAAATGAGCCATTAGATGGACTTTTCCTTCCATTGGGGAGCAACAAAATGAGAAAAAGAGATGTGTGGCAAGTGTGAATCATTGTAGATTGGAAATGCTAAGGCCTTGCTTAAGGGAAAAAGGATAGCTTGATGATAAATCGACAACTATGTGTCTTCCTGTTCATCTGTGCCAGCTTTCCCAATGCAAAGACCCTCTTCCTCCCCAGACCAAACCTACTCTTTACCAAGGAATGGCACGGTTTCTCCATCCTGATCCCCTATGTGTGGCCCATGCTTCAGTGGGAAAGAACTAGGAGAAATGAACTTCATTTGTCTGATATGAACTTTATCAACTAGATTTCTGGGTGATAGATGTCACTGTGATACATAAACTGATACTTCTGAGAGGAACATAATAAGGATATAAGACTTAAATGAAGATAGTATTATAGCATTGTTCTCCCCCAAAAAAAATGTGACACAAAAACATTAATATGGTATGCTTACTTTAAATTAAAATGATTTAATCCCCAAATAAATTAAAATTCAAAATATGTCCATTTTATAGAAATTGAATTCAAATACAGAAATAAAATATACAATCTCACAGTTTTATTTCTCTTATATCCTACGTTTGGTGCCTTCATCTAAAAGTGAAATGAACCACCTTTATCAACTATTAAATATTGCTTAAAATGAAGCTGATCGCCACTGAGCAATTTCAGCAAGAGATCATTTATAATTGAAGTTTTAAACTTTGCAATTTATAAAATATGACAAATTTCAATCATTGCTATTTTACACACAAAAGTAGAAAACAACAAAGGCAAGCACAGCCATTTACTCTTTCAGGAATATCATGTGGATTTCAAAGTTTATTTTTTATTTTTAATTTTTTTTATACTCTAGAAAACAGCTGGCATGTATTTTATTTTTGATATTATCTTCTGGTAGAATGATTCATGTAAATAAAGCAGCAGATTGTAATATGTTAGGAAAAGGGATGGCTACAGGGTTGAGTTTTTCCAGTTCTGAAAAACCCAAAGGTGACAATCACTCCTGGGATTTTTAGGAAGACATTCATTAAAATGTAAGAGGGTTGACCAGCCTTCTGGAAGTTGGAAAGCCTTTATTTCTTTGCTTAATATTCTTTCTAGGTGCATTCATGCAAAGCCTTTAGAAGGAATTGTCCTCTCTTTCAAGGGGGTTTGACTTGGGCACAGTTAATCATCACTGTGGTAAAGCAATTAAAGGTACTCATAATTAGGACCAAACCAAATGTAAGTAATCAGAAAATTAAGGGGAAAATGACATTATAATGGGACTGTGTTTTCTTTAATGACCTCTTGGCTGAGGAGGACATTCTCACGTTGGTGCATGGAGACTTAGGTGCATAATACATTAACCCTAGTAGGAGCTCAGCATGTAAATGTCTTCCTCAAGTAATAAGAATGTACCCTGAAATCATTTAGTATCACTGACTTCTTAATAATGCTGCCCACAACAAAAGGGACAATTAGTGATCAATCTGTTAGAAGTTAGATACATTGTCTACACGAATTCAAGTCAACTCTACAGACATATTGAGCACCTACTAAGAGCACAACACTGCGGAAGACACAGATGAACAGGACGTGATAGCCATCTTCCAAGTTGCTTATAACCTAATAAGAGATCTAAGACACATGCAAACCCATTTTGGAATTTTTCCCCCCCAAAACACACATGGGTACATTCATGTATATCTGAATGGTGGAATTTGTAAATATATGAATGATAGAATAATATGAAAATGGTATTCTATTTCCTAAATTTTACATAATTGTTAATGCAATCATTGCAATTTTAGGTCCTGTCTCCACACCTGCACCTTTCATTCCAAGTTAGGGTGTAAAAATTCATTATAAATTTCATAAGAGAAGGAAAATTACCTAAATATTCACCAAAGCTGCATTTGGGGAGGCCTTATTTATAGCAAGCTATCTATGAATGCTCATTTAATGTCAATATTCAGGGTCTCTATTTTTTCTGCCCCACCTAAACTGTTCTACACTTAAGAGGAGGCTGAATATCTATACTTCCTAAGATGAATAATATCGTAAAATCACCAAATATCACCAAAAATAAGGGGCAGCAATCTCAGTGGCAAAACCTGTCTCCCTCAACCATACCTCTCAATTATAATAATCCAGAATAATCTCTAAAAGTCATGAAAATGTAGTCTAATAATTTAGATATTGATTGAAATAAATAACAATCTTTCTTCAGATTAATATTATGAGTTAAAGATCTCAAGGTTGACGCAAGTGTCAGTAGGAAAATAAAACCTGGACTATGTTTTTTAACTGAATGAATTTTAAGCAGCTATTTTTCAACAGGAGAAAATGCAGCATGTGGAAATGAGTATCCTCTCCCACCTACATGTTCATGTTAAGCATGATACTCTTTGGGGAGGAAAATTACTTTGTGCATTTTTTAAAGCTTCCTAAGTTTCTTTGAAAATCAGGCTAAACCCCTGAAACACAGTTGCATGAAATTCTATTAAATGCAGTTTTGTTGATGTGGCCCCAAATGATTTTCCCTCTTTTAATCTCTGCAGGCTGCCCCAAGTCTCCATGTCTGTTAATGACCTATTGCTTCTGCCTGATTCAATACAGCCCACTGGCTATGGAAATGGCAAGTCTCAGCAGGAGACAACAAAATGGTCAGCAAACAGGGCTGAGCCATGTCATTTTCCTCAAATACTTTCCCAGAAATGAAATGACAAGCTTTAAAATGTTGTCTTCTGCTGAGGGCAAATATTTCTTTATTAAACAAAAGTACATGTCTTCTAGTTTCCATTCAGAACACAGCTTAAAGTGTGTCACTTGAAAAACTTATATCGCAAAATAATTTAATACCTAATATTTCCCTTATATTGATAATTCCTTTCTCCGTCACTCGCCCACTTCCACCTCACGGTTCCAACCTTAGCTATGCCAGTTACTAACAGCTGCGGGACCTTGAGCAAATCACTTTACCACTTTTCCCCCCACCAGAAACAATCTAACTATATTGTAATCTCCAGATAAAGCCAAGTTAAATGACAGCAATTAGTTACCAATCAGTCACATAAATTCCCCAAACTGATTAGTAACTTTCCAGGATTGAGAATAGTCTGGTCTACAGCAATCCAATTCCTAGTAAAAAATAATATAGCTTAGCTGTGAATCCAGTGAAACTAATCATTCAGCAGAGATAATAGGTACTAACTCAAAGGACCAGGCCTGGGTATTTTATATTTAGAAGGACCCAACAATGTCTTCCAGAAGATTAAATGCTGTCTAAATTCTGAATTGGGCTTTTACATTCAGTCCACCTAAATGTGATCTCAAGAGAGGATACAGTTGATCTTACTATGCATTATTAAATAGTTACTGAGTTTTATCTCCTATGTGACTACAATTCTAAAAGTATAATTTAAAATGTCATTGAACTATCCTTATGGATTAAAGATGCAATTAAAATAGTCATTGATATTATCATTTGCCTTTGTATTTATGTAGAACTCACAGACTTCCCACTTACAAAAAAAAAAAAAAAGAAAGAAAGAAAGGAAAAAGAAAGAATTTTCTGTTTCTTTAGGTCAATTCTACCCTTGGCCTAATCTCTATACCAGATGAAATTTACTAAAACATTGTATCAACCTAAAATGAAGTATAACAGTGTATTATTTTAGAGGGCATTTTTCTGGTGGCCTAAAGGGTCCTCTGCATTTTTTTTTTAATATCTTCAGAAATGAGGGAAAGAGTTGCTCTGACCTGACAATTTCCTGCAGCAGTTATCTAGCCTCATGGGAATTTGAGTAGGCTCCTCTCTGTGGGTAATCTAACCATTAGTTCCACATTTTATTCATCCAGAACAAAAAATTTTAGAATAATTTCATTAATTCCCTCAAATGTTTATTTTTCCCAACAGAGGTAAAGCAAAATGGCATGACATTTTCTTTTCTTGGGCAGTATTCTATTACACTGTCACAAAATAACACTGTCCCATGGATTCCTTACCTTGCAATCATAAATCATCAGATCCTGAATTGGCAAGTGTCTGAGAAGTGATATTCACAAGGAACTAGCAGACAGTAATAAAAACAGCTGGAGACAGACTAAGGACATCTGATCCAGCTCCTCAGCTGGCCCCTGGGTTCATGCCTGCAGTCCAGAGACCATGATGATGGAACATACTAGCAAGCCCTGCAGCGCCCTTCCCCCAGGAGGAGCCAATAGGTCTTAGTTTTCTGTGGTCTTTAATGGTTATGGGGACAGGCTCAGAAAACCATTTGCAAACATGTATCAGCCATGAGATACACTGGAAGACTCATCTTGAAATCAGCTATTCATTCCACAACTGTTGTTCAAGAGACAAGGATCATAATTTTATTTTGGCTGATATATAGAAAGTCAAATGTTTGGTTTTTAATTCCTTTCTTCTTTTACTTGTATTTCTTGATTTTTAACACTCTTTTCCTCATTTTGTGTAGTTTAACAAAAAATGTATTTGATTCCCCCAAAAACACACACACACACACACACACACACACACACACACAGGGACTACTTATGAAAGATTCTTCTATAATAATCTTTCTGTCTTTAAAAACCTAGAGAAGTAGATTATAGATTGGCATCATAGTATAATCATAGTATAATTCGATTCTGTGTTCAGTTTGGCTCTTATTATAGAGATTTTAATATCTTAAAATAATTTTGATTCTTCTAAGCCACTTTCCCCCAAGTATGTTTTGCAGAATACTACCAGTCCAGAATGTTCACAGGTGTCTGCAATCAGCTTAGTTTGAGAAACAATGCATATTACCACCCGCCCACTCACCATCTTTCCTCAAACCCAAATGAACCCAAAAGGCTTGCAAAGTTCTGGAGACTGAGATAGGAAGGCAGCTGTGGCCACACTGACTGATAAATGACAGTCAGCTGGTGTCACCCTACTCCACATCATTCCTAGTTGATGCTGGTAACAACAACATGATGTCTGCTACCACCAAGGACTATTCTAAAGCCAAGAAGAGCACCATAATCTGGCACAGATTTGCAAATACCTATTATATATCACCACAGAAGTATAAGAAATAAAGTTATTCAAATTCTTATTTGATGCAACACCTTATGATTTCTGTCAAGTTTGAAAACTGATACAGATTGAGTATCCATTATGCAAAATGCTTGGGACTAGAAGTCTTTCAGAGTTTGCAATATTTGCATATACAAAACGAGATGCCTTAGGAATGGGACCCAAGTCTAAACACAAAATTCATTTATGTTTCATATATACCTTATATACATAGCATGAAGATAATTTTATAAAGTATTTTTAATAATTTTGTGCATGAAAAAGTTTTGACTGCATTTTGACCGTAACCTATCCTAATAGATTAAGTGTGCAATTTTCCATTTATGGTCACGTTGGCATTCAAAAAGTTTTGAATTTTGGAGAATTGGATATCAGATTTTCAGATTAAGGCTGCTCAATCTGTAGAATAATTATATTTATGTTCTAAATTAATCTCCAAATAATTCAGCCACCCTTAGTGCCTAAGAATTAAAGATATGTTTCCATACCTTGCAAGCAGTCTTTTTTTACATTAGCGTGCCCCAAAGAAAATCTTCCTGATCACAATGAAATTGCTGCTTTTGTTTCCTCCCCCAATCTCTACCATATATGGCCATGCTAAGAGACTAGGACCCTCACACTATTCCCACAGGAACCCATGTGAACACCAAACTTCAAAGGTGTGTGTGTGTGGTGTGGTTGGAGAAGGGGATGGACTGTATAAGTCTGTGGCCTCAGGAAGTGACTGGCCTGAGGCTTGGTGATCTGATTCCCTCTTGTTGCTTGGAGGATTCAGCCTCTGTCACAGCCAATGTTTCTTGAGTGCTCACTGTGAGCCTATGTGTAGATTATCTAATACTATGTGCAGTATCTCATCTAATTCTTGCAGCATTCTATGAGGTATGAATTGCTACCGTGTTTCCCTGAAAATAAGACAGGGTCTTATATGTATTTTTCCTCAAGAAGACACCCTGGGCTTATTTTCAGGGGATGTGTTATTTTCCCCTCAAAGCCTCAGCTTGCAGCATGCAAAGGATGGCCGGGAGCTGACAGGGGGAGACGACTTTGTTGGTAGGGCTGCCTGCACCTTTCCGATCACCTCTGGGATAGTAGCTGTCATGATGGGGCAGATGAGAAGGGCTGCTCATCTTCTTTACCATTCCGCGATGAAATGCATGGGTTGTGCAGATACACTGCATAGCCACGGCCATCACTAGGTCTTATTTTCGGGGTAGGGCTTATATTGCGCAAATGCTTAGAAATCCTGCTAGGGCTTATTTTATGAGTAGGTCTTATTTTGGGGGAAACACGGTACCATCTCCATTTAGAGTTAAGGAAACTGAGGCTTGGAGAGTTTAAATTGTCTAAATCTACATAACTAAGAGCAGGGATTCAAATCTAGATATAAGAGATCCAATAGCCATTAGTCTATGTTTCATTGAACTGTGCTGGTCTGTTTTCTTATTGTTCTGCTCCACTCATAGTGAGAATGCTGAGAGGCAAAACTATGACTCATTTTTGTCTCCCAGTATTTTCCTCAGTCTCTGATGCAAATTAGGCACTCAGTAAATATTTACTAAACTGAAGCTTAGTACTTTCAGATTTATGGTCTCATTTTTCTAGATCCTAGCCACCTGAGGTAATTAACTTTGCAACTAGAAAGTCCTCATTTATAATTAGCACTAGTTTCAGTCAAGTGGCCAAATACCACAGCTTCCCTCCAAAATATTTACCTCAAACCCCTTCTCCTCACCCCACCTCTCACACTATTTCTCACTGAATGATGGCATATGTTTACTCTGCAAATCCAAGTTAGCAAGGTACATAAAAACCCAGAGGGATATGCATCTGCCATATCGATATGCCATTATGAAAATCCTTCTGAGAAGTTCTCCCTTCTGATCTTGCTGTGGAAAGGTGCCCTTGTTGGCGTGGCAGATGATGGATTGTGTGCAACATGCACGAGGAGAATCACATGTGCATTAAAATGTTTCACCAACATAATTTTAATTTATAGCAATGGTTGATGACTAGTTCTTCCAGCTCTTCTGGATTTCTGACTGTTTATTCCCATTTCTCTAAGTTGAGGTTATACAGTATAAGAAGAGTAATGGCATATTACACTTAAGCCTAAAGGAAACATTGATTCTCGAGTGCCTTTACAAACTCTACTTTTTCCAGTTGCTTCTAAATTGCTAATGAGAGTATTTTGACAATCTCTTTGGTTTTTAACAGAATTTTTATTCTCAAGGTAAAAATACATTGTTACTACCAAATTTTAAATTTTTTACCCTGAACTAATATATACTATAAAATAGAAATACAATTAATGTAAACAATTTATGTTGTGTTCAATGAAATATATCCTGCTTTTAACTCAAGAGGATTTTATTGATAATGTTCCTATATTCCTGCATTGATAAAGCCCCTAACAAGCATTAACATTTTTCTTCAAAATATGCATGTTATTCTGGACTACCCAACACTCAGAAAGAAATACCAGCAAATGCTTCTCAAACATGTTCTATATGCCAGGTTCTGTACTAAGCACTCTGAACTATAATATCTCATTCAATCCCACAACATGTCTGACAGGAAAACTTCCCCATAGTTCTCTCCATTCTAAAGATGAAGAAACTGAGGCTTAGAAAGAGAAGAGACCATTCTAGATCCATACAGTTAATAAATGAGCAAGCTAGGATGTAAACTCAAATTGGCCAGATGCCAAAATCTATGCACTTAATGAATGTACCATACTCTCCCATGTCTAGGGGGTATGGATTAAAACTGAGCTTGGAACACAGAGGTGAGTCAAGGCTCTGGTTCTGAGGTTAACTGTGACTTTGCCTGCTAGGATTTATTTGTTCATTCTTTTATTCACCAGGTATTTCCTGAGGACCTATTATAGGAAAGACTCAAATTTTACATCTTGAATATGCTAATGTTAGTACTTGTTCTGGCCCACCTCTGAAAAGAAGCTTATGTTAAATTTAGTGAGATTTGAGCTTTTCAGATAAAAGTTTCATCAGTTAGTTTTTCAGATTGTGGCTGATTCTGATGTCCTCTTCTGTTTTTATGTATGAGTTAAAACAGCAATGACTGCTTAAATGACATATTTTAAACTTTCACAACTATGCAGTATTTTCTCAAAATCACAAATATGATTTTATATAACCTAATAAAGTTAATTTTGAATAATGATGAATTAAACATACTTTTTCCTCCAAACTGAAATTTTAAGGTAATAAAATATAGGGAAATAATGATTTTTCATCAAACTCTGCACACTCCAGTTTCTCAACTTTGAGAATGGAAATTTTGATAAAATATATGTTCCTGAGATAATGTAAAGACCAATGAGATAATTCTTGGCAAACTACACTGAGATTCTTCAATGAAACCAATTTTATAAGTAGAAAACATTAACCTAGATAGAAAATAAATGGTAGAGTCAGAGGAATGCCTACTTCATTTAAAGTTCAGCAACTTGGACAAAATGCACAGTGCAGGTAGATCCAATTGATTACTTCGATATTAGTTTGCCAAATTAGATATTGGACATGTCACATCTCTTTTATAAACACTATTGCAAAAGTTATGATTCATTTGTATACATATTTTGGTTTAAACCCAGGTCAGTTATGAACAGAAATTCTGAGTTAACTTTCAACATTAAAAACATTTTCCTAAATGCTAATACTGATACCTTATTTGAGGTAGGGATATAGGAGAAGTGAACAACAGACTCAAGAAATTTCTGCTTTTCTTTTCCATTCTTTCTTTTCAAATAAAAATACTACAATCCTTACTTTTGATTGTTTCATAGCTCAATCGATAAGGTGTATTCCTTTTTTTTGTTCAAGAAAATTTAAAAGCAACTAATTTAAATATGCAAAATTATCTTGAGTTGTTCATACGTGAACTTAAAAGCCGTGCAACACAGGAAAATTAAGTAATTATGCCTCCAAGTTATTTACTGCAATTAAGCTCATTTATCATATGCAAATTAGTGCAAACTGGTCTCATTAGTTACTAAATTACTCAATATGAGCTGAACAATGTAGCACTCCAGTTTGTAATGAAAAATCCCTGTAGAGGCAAGCAGTATCAATTAAGCTAATTTGCATATGCAAATATATTCACTAACTTTCTCTTTTTCTATATTTAGTTTTACATTTTCTTACCATTCTGGATCATAGGGAGACTATAGGGTCACTCATCTTTTTCTCCTTCCTCTATCTCTGCTAAAAGAATTAACTCAGAATGCTTCTATTATTTGAAATCATTTTATTTTAGCATTGATGTCTAGCAGGATGCTGCTTTAACAACAAAAGCCATCAGGAATAAGAACATGCAACTTCCTAGAGATAATCATTTCGTTTATACTTATAAGTTCCAATAAAATAAATGAGGGTGAAATTCTAACTCATCAATAAGGTAGAAAGTAGACTTGAAGTTATCGCTCTCTTTCACAGAAGTCTTTTGAAAGCCTTACCAGCAAATGTAAAAGGAACATTGACTTGGCTAGGCAGCATCTTAATAACAATTTTTATCTTTGTATTAGTCAGTTTTTGAGCTGTTTTAGGTCTATTCACGTTCCTTTGCCCAGATGTTTGAGTTGTACTAGTCAAGCTTTTATTTTCTTTTGCTAAATGAGATTGAAGGAAACGTCTATGATAGCAGATTTGGCCACAAACCCACACCCACAACCCAGCACTTCACCCATAACCCAGCATTGCCATGGCAGCTCCTTTTGCCTTTATGTTCAGTATATTTTCTCTATCAGAATATTTTGTTTAGTTTTCTATAATTGGCTGGGTCTCAGAGACTGGAGTGGAACTGTGGCTAGAAATACTTGAATAATAACAAAGACACAAATAAGAGACTACTTATTTTTTGTTTTCCTTATTACATCAACCACACATTTTTTAAAATTTCTGGTAGAGGACCTGTATGTTCTCTACTAACTCTGCAGGACCAAAATAATATATGGGCCAACTAATCCTGATTCAAGCATATGCTTTTAACCAATCTTCAAAATGTGATTAACAATAGAAATGTAGAAATTTAAATGTAAATCTTGACCTGATTTTCTTCTAAATCTGATCCATAACAGCCTCTGTAAAATACAGGCTCTTCTTTTATCTAAGGCATAATTTTACCCCATATTCCATGGGTGAAGGTGTTGGAGGGAAAGAAAACCACATAAATGATATCAGAAGTTCACTAGTCTATGATATCATCCATTTTATTTACAGAAATCTTTGATTACTTTGCATAATAAAAAAAATAACTACATTTATTTGAGCTCCCCTCTTTACCATTTTTAGAAAATATGTACCTTAATGAAACTATTCTGCTATGATCTTCTCTAAAGACCCTATCTGTGTCTTACACAAAAGAGTTTTATACTAATAAATGACCTTGGCAAAAACAATTATTTCTCTAATATAGTGGGGAACATAGGCAATCATGCAACCACACTACATAGCCTTTTCTCCACTCCCAGTAAGAGAACGTTAGCTGTTATAATCTTAGAATATTCTTAGAGGTTCTCTCTTGGTCTCCCTTCAAAGAGTCTGCCCATGGGATTATCTTTCAGTTTGGTGCCTGAATGTTCTAAGAGCAATGCAAAAATCTTTTATGGACAGAAATAATGCAAGGTCAATGTCAGAGATATAGGAGGGTTCATGTAATATGGCCAAGCATAACACAGACACATGGATACCACACTTCCAACATTACCTCTGTATTTTAGGGCATTTCTTACAGAATATTCTTTTTGTTTTCTCAAGACTTAAACAATAAATACATTTGTGTCATTTATGTACAAACGTGTGGGTATTTGTGATTATATTCATATAATTCACAAAATGTTATTTCTTTTATGATCCAAAATGAGTTATGGATAAAGACTGTCCTTTAATCATTTTTAAATATATTATACAATATCAGTAATAAAATGTCTATCTCTATATAGTTCAATGTAATGTGCTGACAATGAATACAAACATAAACCTTAAAAATTTCCATGTCTTAGGTTTGAATTGTTTGTTTTAACACCGGTGAGGTGAGTAAAGTAGCATTACTATGGAGTATGCAAAACACAATATTGCAACTTTATATAACAATTATATAAGCATTATTTACAGAATGAAAAAAACTTAAATCCTACTGCTAAGGGCATACAAATAATTACAGCACTCCATTCATAAATCTGGCACCTAAGGGGAAAATCATTCCAGTAGTTAATTTTATGACTTACAAAGATAGTATTTGTAACCATTTTGTGTTTCGTTCTCTTTGATAAGGTAAAATATGAATATTCTATCTGGTCCCTAAAATGGAAAAGTAAAAATAAATAACACTCATACTTTCTCATATTGAGGAAATCCTGAAGTGGGAACATAATGCCCTAAGAGAACGTTTAAAGCAGAAACCAAATTTGTGCTTAATCGCATGTACTATATTCAGGAAAGATCCCACATAATGAACTCTGAAAGTGTATGGATTTTTATTTAACTTGCCACAAAATGTATAGTTTCCAATATCAACCTCTTGCCTTCCCAATCCTCATCTAATTCATAAAAGTCAAAGAAAAATATAGTAAACTATAATCCCTTGACTCAAGCCCAGGAGGTACATTTCACAACCCTGCAGTAGCAAGGCTGAGAGCCCTCGAACTCCCAACGCTCCTGCAGAAGATGCCTCTGTCCTAAAATCCATGCCTGAAACAGATACAAGTTCACTGGGACTATCATACTTGTCATGGTCAGTAGTGAGGCTGCTGTGTGACTGGTGGCCTCACAGTTTCACAATACCCAGTCTGGGCCTTGGCCCCATCTACATACACTGGTATTTAATCATTAGGTCCAACGTCGGTATCAGAACTTGGCTTTGCAAAATTTTGATTTTACACTGATAGAATCTCCAATTAAGTTTAACTTTTTTTCCCTCTCAGTGGAAAAGTAGTCAATTTTTCAGTGATCCCACAAAATTTTCTTATTTTTCCTAAGAGACTATAATGGCTAATTAGATGTACACCTCAAAAACACATATTACAGTCAGAGAATGGGGTACACCCAAAATTAAGAAGCCCATCCTGTCTCCCTACCCCTAAATCTTCTGCATTAAGGAGTGCTTAGCACGTGCTTCAATGAA
Organism: Microcebus murinus; assembly: GCF_040939455.1. NCBI lineage: Eukaryota > Metazoa > Chordata > Mammalia > Primates > Cheirogaleidae > Microcebus > Microcebus murinus. The sequence continues at coordinate 60,959,747 of NC_134109.1, forward strand.
ACAATCCTGGGAGCACAGGGAGCATGCGAGCTTGCTGCCTGGTGCAGTGAAGCCACAGGCATATTCTGAACTCCATACTGCTATTCAGAACTGACCTCTACTTCACCTTCCAAACTCAATCAGTTCCCTAATCCTGTTTACTCCAACTATAAATGGATCTTCATTCTTCCCTCCTATTACCAATGTCTTTTAAAATTCCCTTATCATTTCTTGGGAAGTATTCTGATCTAGTGTTAGCATCCTGGGTTCAAATTCAACTCTATTATCTAAACAGACAGGAGAGATAGAGTTATTCAAGCTTACCAAGTCTTAGTTTATTTAATTTTAAGATGTACCTAATCTTAGCACCTATCTCAAAGGTACATATTGTGAGTATATGATAATATAAAGAAGAGATCTTAATTAGCACAATACACAAAACTTAGTACATAGTAAAAATTCAATAAATTTAAGCTAAAATCATCCAGACTAAGTTTTTATAATTGAAATACACACACACACACCCCAGTTGATATTTGCTTAAAAATGCAAACTTTTAGATATAATTAAAATACCCAATAGCAAGAAAATGGTTAAATAAATTATGGTACATCATAGTGTGGAATGACATTTAGCCATTAGTAGTAATGAAAACCAATCCTTTCTTAATACCGACATGACCACAAGATATTGATTTTTAAAAGGCTGATTGCTAAAGAGCATATAATTGGCCAATAGAGTTATTTTTCCATCTATTTTCCAATATGCACAAAATGCTTGGCCTGAGAATCTCAGAGAAATGAACATACTCACGCAACATGAAAAACACAATTCTCCTTTGACACTCCCTTTTTAATTCCCACCCTTCTTTTACCACTAACACCCAGATCTGTTCCTTTACCTTCTATTACTCCTTAGCTTTTTCTTCTGTACCTAACATTTTACTGTAACTGTTTCAATTGAGGAAACCTGTATCTCTTCAGTACCTGTTCCACTCAAGGATTTATCCTCAGCTACCTTGACATTATTAATACTCCATCCTCTGACAAAAATCAAAATCCTGTGGGGTTTCCTCTCCCTTCCTGTATACTCCATTCTCTCCTTTCTTCTATTGTCCTCTTAAAAGATGACATGCCCCAGGGTTACCTCTCCTGAACCTTCTCTTTGTTCCACATCTTTTCTATGGTCTGTACCCCATTGCTTGATTTGAACTTTACATCTAAATACCAGTGATCAGTAATTCCCAGCTTTCAGCCCTAGCCAATATTGCTCTAGAGGAACCAGACCCAGGTTTCCAACTGCTTATTTCCTATCTGGTTGGCTATTTAAAAGCATACCCCTTTCAACTTCTCTCAGGTAATAGGATCATCAGATGACTAGTTACCAATCTAGAAAATCTCTTTCCTCCAAGCAAGCTAGTCTAAGATGGCAGCCATGTACAGTGAAGTCTATGTTCTTACTAAGTATATGAAAGTTTGGATGACTATAAACTGTGAAGTTAGAGACCATATCTATACTTTGTTGACCACATAGGTCTTTATCAAGTGGAGGAATAGTAAGAAGGAAGGAAGGGAAGGAAAAATTCATGCCAGTATTCATGAATCTCCATGACTCTACTGTGGACCCTCATGAAACAAAATGTAGAAGCCATTTTATCCTTGCAGAACACTGAGATAGCACATTGTTGAATGTGGTAAAGACATAGACGGAGGAGTTTCCCTGATAATTAGGCAAAACAACTAATTAGATAGCTTAGCAGAGGCTCTTATTGTTATTACTACTTAGTTCTTCCACTCTATAGCCATTGGTGTTAAAATCGAATGATATAAGTTTTAGTTTCTATGGCAATTACAAGATTATATAGTACAAACATGCTTGGATGCCTCACTTTTTTTTTTTTTTAACAAGACAGAGTCTCACTCTGTCTACCCAGGCTGGAGTGCAGTGGTGTGATCATCACTCACTGTAACCTTGAACTCTTGGGCTTGAGTGATCCACCCACCTGAGCCTCCCAAGTAGCTAGGACTACAGGCACACACAATGGCTAATTTTTTTTTTTTTTAAAGAGATGGGGTTTCCCTACACTGCCTAGGCTGGTCTTGACCTCCAGGCCTCAAGGTGTCCTCTTGCCTTGGCATCCTAAAGGACAGAGAATACAGACATGAGCCATCCCCCCTCCCCCCAGCCAGATGCTTGACTTTATTGCAAGCATCCCTACCAAGCCGCCCTTGCAAGCCAATAGCTGTGAACATATTCCAAATGTGGCCAGTCCTATTTAGCAGTTTTCTTGTACAAAGGTAATTTTTTTTCCTTTTCTATTTGTATCTGTTTATCTTTGTTCCATACTCTGAAGCCACACACAATATATTCTCTTCTTTTTTTGACATGAGGTCTTCAAATATATAAAGAGGGCATTAATGTTCCTTTTAACTCAGGTGTTTCCCAAACTAAACATCTCCTGGCCCTTTGCCACGCTCCATGTAACACGATTTCCAGGTCACTCTCCAGTGTGGTTGTGCTACTCCACGTGGCATCCAGCTGTCTATGTTTCCTTTAAGTGTGCTGGCTGAGCAGAGTGTGACCAACCCAAAATGGAGATGAGCTCGCAGCCTCACTCTAGACGCCCCATTCTCTCAACAAAGTATAATGTTGAACTGGCATTTGGGACAGTCATTCTACATTATATTTTTATACTGAGATTATGTTCAATTCAAACTTATAAGTTTTATGTCAGTTTAAATTCTTGCAGCTCTTAAGTCACCTTCCCCATAGGACTTTGGAGTCAAGATTTCCCGAAAGAATTCAGAGGATAATAATCTAGAACTACTTTTCAAACAATTTTTTTTCCATTAATAACTGTTAGGCACCAACTGCTTCAAAATATACACAGGAGCAGTCCTGAATGACACCAGAATCTAACAATATGTAAGTCATGGCCCATACAAAACTTATGACAAATATTCTGAACAAAGTATGTACAGGACACAAGGAAATAAAAACATGATCCCTTTCTGAATCTTTGAAACTAATCCTAGGTTACTGCAAAAGTAATTCAAAATTTTATGCACATATGAGAATAGCAACTCCCAAGGTGTGTTTCTAGAAACATCAGTTCTACAATATATTAACAGATATTAATGGAAAAATGAAAAGTAAGATTAAACAAAAATAAATGAAGTAAGACTCTTCAGGATCTTGAATTTGTAAATGTGAATTGTGGTATCTCAGACCTGCTGGAACATCAAAATTATCTCAAAAAGTTGTTAAAAACCACAAATTCCGGGACTTAACCCTGTAAACTCTGATTTAGTAGATGCAGAGGTTGAGGCTCAAGAATGCATCCTTTGAACAAGTGTTGCGAGAAAAGAAACTGCTCTGGAGAACCACTGGGATTTGACCACAAGCTAATTTTTTAGGGAGAATCTGGTAACACTTTCTTAAAGGTACACACTTTGGGAATAATATGCTAGATTCAGTACTGCTTTTTACTATATAGAAAATTAAAGCACCATAGTGGCCACTTTTAGGAACTCTAAACTGAACAGGAATCTGGAGTTTACCTTTATTTTACCTCGAGGTTTAAGAAAAATATAACCACCTTTTCCAAAAACAATAAGCCACCTAAATATCCCAAACGTGTCTGCTTCTCTAATTCCATCTAAATATATATATATATATATCTCTTCCATAGTTAAAAAAAGATTTGGCCATGACAACATTTACCCTGAAAGCAGGAACAATGTAGAACAATTATCCATGGTTGAAGGCAAATGTGTTGAATTGATGAGACGGTCTTAAAGTTTTGAATAAAGCAAGATGCTGAGTGTGGGATGAATATTCTCTAAGGAAACTACAGTTCAATCCTAGCAACCTTAACAATTATTTATCATGAAATTCATTGGAAAAATCAATTATTATCTGTCTCCTTTCACTTAAAGATATGCTTTAAAATTTCACCCTGAGAAATTTTCTAATTGGAGTGGCAAACATTGAGATTGGAAGCACTTACAAATACAAACTCAAGCAAAGAACTAAAATTTGGCAACATGGAAAAATGTCACAGTACTTTCACAACAAAACTTAGCTCTTCCAAAAACAATATATAGCTTCAAAGACACACACAGATATCCACTTACAAATACAGTACACACACAATCATTCTGGGAACAGCCAGTTATTACACATTGCGCATCAACTAAATAGTGCAATCCATCTAAATTATTACAGCACAAATAATACTTGCCCTCCCTTTCTCATTAATATTCTCTCAAGGGATGGCTTTCTAAAAAGAAAAAAATAAATTCATAAGAATTTCAGAATTCCAAGATTAAATAACAACAAATACATAGCTGACATTTTTAAAACATTATTCTAAAAAGACTAAACATAAGGATTTTTTTTGGTAAAATATAAACAAGCTTCTTTTTGTTTTAAAAGTACCTGCAAAATGTGACTTCCCAAATGTGCTTCAAATACTTCAATGGCTAGTGCACTGGGGCTTCTCCTTCGTTGTGCACCTATAACTTGAAAGAAAAAGAAAGAAAGAAGAAAAAGAAAGAAAGAAAAATTAAGTTGGAGCTCTGATTTCATACCTTCAGCTTAATTTCTCTCAAATTGTACCTCAACCTAGTTAGTACAGCAATGAGATCTGAAACACCGCCCAGTATAATTTTGGTTCTGAGTTGTCTGAGCATAAGCACAGCCTAGGTTGAATTTTCAATTCAGAATGTCAACTGCTTAGACACATTACAAAAACACATTCCGACTTTTAAAAAAATCTTTTGGATTATTTTTGCTATATTTTAGTAAAAACATATGAATATTCAGATTCCTTTAAAATAAATTAGTATACTGTTTTTCTTAAAAGCAAGGTATTGATATTTTCAAGCATCTGCATACTGCATTTTTCCCTCCAAAAAAATCCTAAACTTTTCATATCCTCTGTGCTAGAAAAACACAAACATTTTTTTCTATTTTCTAATGCAATAACTTTCTAACAATTTAATAACTAATTAATAATTAATGTACTAGATAAGAGTCTCATTAATGACTGTTTGCACTAGTTAGTGTTAAGTGTCCCGAGGTGGCTGGATTTCGTATTTACTGCATATTCACATGGACCAACTGAAGCCCAGGTGAACCCTTGGCCGGCACACGCCTCACCACGTCCGTTATTGTTTCTTATCTCGAGGTCCTGAACAGTTTTGTTCTCCTATTAACTTAGAGTCAATCATATTTCTTCTCGGCATACCCCACATGCTTTTCCTGTAGGCACCTGCCACCCAAGGAACTGCAATAATCCCTAACAAATGTGGGCTTGATGCATGATATTTTTGGAATCCAGAATTGAGGGTCATCTCATTACAATTTTGTTTTTAACATGTAGTGCCAATTTGGTCTTAAACCTATTCTTCTGGGTATTTAAGTTTTCAAACGTCAGAAAAATCTGCTCACTTTACAGTGATTTATGAAAGGGAATATTCAGATCTTTTCTATATTTCCAACAAGTAAATTCCCTGTTTTTGTGATTTGCTTGAAAATTTAATTACAAATGATTGTTCCCTCAAGCCCAGATATTACTAATTGAAAATAAAATAAAAATCGCCTACTTTCTTACTTCTAAAAACATTTTCAGCTAGCTGACATGAAAATTCCAGCAAAATGCTACTGGGATAATTCTGTTTCATTTCAGTTACTAAACTGGTCAGTTGGATCCATAGCTTAGCAGGGATTTTAATATAAATGTACTTATGTTTACTGCAGTGTGCAAAAGTAGGGAGTTAGTTTACCCCTACAATTGTGACTTAGTGTCTGAAATGTTGAAAAGGCACTTTGAAAACAGCGTGAGTGTTAAGTATCATTATTACTAGCAAGAGAAAAATCAAGGGGGCATTTTTTCAATGGGAAAATTTATAAAATATAATTGAAGAGTGATTATTATGAAAGAATATTCCAGCTGGAAGGGATCTTAGAGATCTCTAACCTTCTCATTTGCTTCAGAAGCAAAACATACAACTAAAAATCTTAAAACAGAAAAATCAGTCTTCTATGCTGAGATTAATCTTTATTATAAATACAGACACAGGATTTTTAAAATTCTACTATTCAGATATACTTTAGACAGTCCTAAAGTGTGTATGTGTGTGTGCATGCTTCTGATTAATTTCCTATTCTAACATGCACATTACTCCCTTCAAAACTCCTTTGGCATTTTTGATAATGCAGCTGTCTTGCTGAATACTGTTTTCAGTTTCTAGAGTGTTAATTGCACATTATGGTAGCTTGGTGTGAATGATCCCACATGAATAAAATCTGCAGCCTTTTTTTTTTTGTAAGATTATGGGGGTGGGTGGCTTTTGGGAGGGAGAAGGGAGAGTTGAAAAACTTCAAGTGTCCACTTTGTTTTTTGAGGCGGTAATTAGGATTCAGAAAGCTCCTTATTAATAGTTCATAATTAGGGGGCACTTCAGGGCTTTCAACTACAAAGTTCAAAATAAACCACTGCACCTCATGAAAAAATTGACTGGTTTTAGAAAATATAAAATATTCTACAGAGAACTGGATTACGAGGGGGCAGGAGAACAAATGCCTCCAGATAATAAGAGACTCTGAAACATCACAGGAAAAGAGAGTGTTTATTTTCTAGAATGACCAAGATGGCAGCTCAAACGCCTCCTAGAAGCATCGAGACAGTTGTCTTCAGTGCGGTGCACAGGGTTTGGTGGTCTTTCTTTTCCTGCCTTTTCCCCACTAGAGCTCAGACTGTTCTCTAAATAAATGTCTTCATCTGTGAGTGTTACCTGCATCAGTATTCTTTGTTCTTCAAGTCCTCTAGAAATCTGAGTATGTATCCCCATACATGCTAGCATAATATATAAGTATCTTGTAAGTAGTTTTCATGCTATTCTATTCAATGGCATTTTTATGGCAGGGGAACTTCTCTTGATTTATATGTTTTGCACTTATGCAGGTGATGTGGGCTGTAATGACAGTTCCTAATTTTACAACCAACATAAATATGTTAAACAGGAGCCCATTATGCCCTTGGTAGGAGCCCAGATTTAACTCTAGCATTATAGAATAGATGTTAAATATGTACTTCTTATCTTGCACCTATCCAATCACATTTGGCATTTTGAGAATTGAGACAATGATCTGATAACTCAGGAATAATGCAAACACATTTATTTTGTTTCTTCGTGTTAATTTCATTGTGTTTACAGAGTATCATTAATACCTAAAGAAAAACTTTCCTCGTTGGGATCCATTATCCTCAGAAAAGTAATAAATTCTTTTTGAGGCTCTCTCAGATTTCTGTATTTTGGAAATTGACAATTTCTAAAACCATATGGTAGCTGGGACACAATGTACACTTATTATTGCTGAGGAAGCAATGTTTCATCAGATCTACTGATACATTTCATTTACTTTCCTGTTCAGTTATAAGACGCTACTTTCTGAATTTAAAGAACACTAACAAAATTAACAAAAAAACCCGGCCCATGTTTCTACTCACAGGACATTGCTAAATAAATGGAATGTGCAATCCCTAGTCTGTGAAGATTATGTCACTAGCTAGCTCACTGACAGTGAGATGTGAGAAGTGTGTACGTTGAACAGTTTATCCAAACTGTTATAGGAAAGAAAGATCAAACCACAGTAATCCAACTTAAAATTAAATTCAACATTTACTGAGTGCCTCTGCAATGTTGACAATTTCTAGCTACTATAAGGTAACTAACATTATGAAACTTAGTAGTCCAAAGAAAATTGTATGCAATTTAGAACAAAAACTAAGCCCAGCATATAATATCAAGAAACACCACAACTCTACTACCTTGTGTCTTACAAAGGTCAAAAATAAAACACCTAATATTTTAAGAGACTTTAAATGAAAGAGATGCATAGGGAGAAAGGATTTTTATTTTAAAAAAGATCAACTAAGGAAATTCCAACGGTCTCTTTCAGAAATCCAAAATGATATGATGAATCATTAGGACTGTGCATTTGGCCTTTCTCTCATTAAAAAGTAGAAGACTTGGAAGGAAACCACAGTCTGAAACATGTATCCAAAAAATTAGTTTGGCCCCTCAACAATGTCAGCAAAAACGTTCTAATCTGGACCCTTCAGCATAACCTCACATGGTGGTCTTTGAGAATTAATCGAGTGCAGTAAAGGACAATCCTCCTTTTGGGAAATGCACTATGTACTCCCAGTCCTGTTCCTCACCAGCTCCCCACCTCAGGGGACACGCCAGCATGAGGAAGGTGGAGGATTAGTGCTCAGTGGGAGTTTGACCTATTCAGCCAAAAGGTCAGCTTGCCACAGAAGAACCCATTACAAAACAGAAACAGGACAGCTCAGTGGACACATGTAATGAAAAGGGGAAAAGTCAAGAGCTCTACTTCCCTTGTATTCCGCCCTGCCCTTTTCCTTCACGCCCCCAGCTCCTCAACAGCACTGTTCACAACGCGAAGGTAGACCACAGGCCACAGAGGGGCTTGCTAGCTGAAGGATCACTCGAAAAAGGTGTTCAAAGGTGAAGGTGGGCATGGCATCCTGAGGCGGGATTTCCCACAGATTGTTTTATTAGGACAAAGCAGTAACTGGCAGTAGGGAAGATCATTTCTCATTTCTCCCTGTAAGTGGCAACAGTATAGTACCCTAGGTAAATGTAGCCTTAAGGTTCTGCACATAGTGTCTCAAGAATGGAACCAGGAAGCCCCACCTACCAAAAAGGCCAGCTTCACGTGGGGTCACCTCTGATGGCTGCCCTCTGAATCCTTTATCCCAAGGGCAAGGATCTGTTCCCACAGTGAGCTTGTGGGGAAGGAAGGACTAAAGAATCCCTGAACATCTCTCCCGGAGCTGGGCTTTAGCATTTGGGCTGAGTGAAGTGAGGCTCTGGGAAAGAATGGAGTATAGAATGCTTAATGAGTCTTTCCATGGCTACTGAAGAAAAGAAAAGGGATTTTCCTTGAAGAATCTCAATTAGATATCCTCGCTGTAAAGCCAAGAAAGCCAGAGAGGGTTTTCTCAGGGGCCCTTTAAGTTCATAAAGTATATATTCGTGTGCATGTATATGTGTGTGTGTGTGTGTGTTTCCCTATCAAAATAAAAATTTCTATGTTTGCATGTAACATGGGACTAAATCTTCATTCTGAAACTGGCCCTTGCAGCTCTGCCTACTGTGAGGCCCACATTGACAGGCTGGATCCTATCAACACTAAACTCTTCAGTGTTCATGCATGCCTCAGAACACTGGGGGAATTTCAGGTCTGGAGAAGAGACACTGAAATAGCTAGTGCTGGGTACCAGCTTAATCCATGTAGCAATGCTGCATTTGAAACTCTGTTGTTGAAAGCACTATATGTGGAGTTTTCATGCAGTGCATCGTATAAATATCTGAAAACAAATAAAAACAATGCTTTTTCAAAGTATTTTCATCAAGATTAGTTTCTGCTATTTAAAATACAGGATAATTGATGACCAGAGAAAAGAAATAGGGACATTATTCACATGTTTGATTAAAAATAAACACAAAGGAAAAAACCTCCTGTATTCACTTTATTTTTAAAATCATACTTAGTGCATCTTTTTAAAAAATCTGTCTTCATAATTCATATCCCAGAGCCTATTAACACATTATGCTACCAATTTAGACCAAAAAAGGTATTTAACCATACAAAGTCTTATGCTGATCTAAAGTTCTTTGATGTAATACATATTTAAATATCTTCCACAATCTAAGTATGGACTGAATGAATTAGGTGAAAGAATTAGGGATGACACAACTGTGAAAGTTTAAATACTTACAAATGAACTGCTGAATTTGGGAAAAAGAAACCAAGACTGCTTTTCAAAGAAGCATGTTTATATTGCTTCCACTATTAAAGAACTAAGAGGAAAACATACAACGTTCAACTAATGTCAAGGGAGTGTTTATTATGCACTTCTCATCTTAAGAATTAAATAGCATTCATATGGTTTTTGAAAATTTTTCTTTACAATTTTCTACACTAAAACAGCATAGTCCTCTAAATGTGAAATAGCACCCAAGTATCTCTGTAATAAGTCTCAACAATGCTTTCACATATTTGATCAGAAACAAATTAGAGACTTCTTCACAGTACAAAGTTTCCATTTTAAAGATTCACATTGCTCACCCCTGTCTTCTTTTTCTATTGAAGGAAATGAGAGTTCCTAGGGAGATATTTCTCCATCTGTAGCTGTAGAAAGGGGAAAATGGCCTTTCTCTAACAATCTGGCAGTTACTATAGGAACTACTGTACGTTCCTTACGCAGGCTACATATAGGGTGATTAACATTCTTCATGGGAGAACCCACACTTCCCTTGACAATGAAATTCTTAAGGCAGTGAGTTAAGCTGCTGTTTGGAGTGACAGCACTTGAGGGAATGAGGTCAACCTCTGACAGTCAAAGTCTCTGAGGACAGAACCTCAGGAAAATGCAGGAAGATCCACAGCCTGGGCAGAGGCTTGAGGAGTGGGGTACACCAGGGGTCCTCAAGAGATGCCAGGCATCATGGAGGAGAGGGCTGGCCTAGTAGACAAGGACATGCCTTGTGTTCCTGACACTCCAAAAGTAATTGCTAATGGTCCAAAGAGGAGTTTTTTAAAATGGTAGTTATTACTCAATCATTACAATTTTATTTTCTTAATTATTCCAAAATAGCAATGTACATAAAAAGAGGGCAATGTTTTTAGGACTTTGGTTTTTACCAACTTAAAACACATCCGAGGCTTTTCTGAGTGTATTTATTGGCTTCGACAACTCGAACTCACAGGGATTGCTTTTGGCCACAAAGCTTAAAGTTAACTATTTCATTCCCTTTACACAGCGGAGGGAATGGACATTTTCTCATTTCTTTACAAAATAAATAAAAGGTAAGAAAAATCAATCATGACAAAAAATTGATACCTATCTTTGGATTCCTAGCAGAGATATAGGATACATTGGGTTGGAAGCCCTCTCAATCTGAAGAATGTCTGAGAGAGACAGTTATAAAGTGACTTCAGAATAAAGAATATAGACTAGGAGAATCACTGAGTGATAGAGAGTCTTGATTTTTATCTAACATGAACTCAGCAAGAAGATATAAACTAATTTATTCTGGCTTCAGGGCTAGAGCAGCAAACGTGTATTGAACCTCACTGTGAGGCAGGCTCTCCGCTGGGTGCCCAGGATACAGGGCTGACTAAGACACAGTCCACCGAGTGAGGCAGTCCCGCGTGTAGGAAGAGTCCACTGTGCCACACGGAGCGGGAGTCACAGACTCTTGCCCAGGCTCCGTGCCTGAACATATTGCTGAGGCGGGAAGCTGCTCTGCTCTCCGAGTACAATCTTCAGGCCCCAGTTTTGAGCTGCTTCTGGTGGTGGTGGTGTTGAAATCCTTCTTCCAATGACCACTTTCCTCTACAAACCACCTTCTCTGTGTGTGTCAGGCAGGAATACCACACGCCTCTCACGAATTAAGCACACGTTTCACAGAGAGACACCAAGTGCTCTCTGACCGAAGCTCTCAAAGGAAGTAACACAGAGAACACATCAAATCTGGGATTTGAATACAGCACTAACTTTGGAACATTTAATATTGTCCTTCCATTGGTAGAAATTATCTTCCTCACAAATGCACTAATAAGTTTTTGAGTGGTTTAAATTTTTAATGGGGGTTAAAGCTGGTATGCTCCCTCAGGGAGGGGAAAGGTTTAGCACACTTTCATTTTGCAAACTGTCTTAAAAGCTGTTCCAATGAGCGCTGCTTCGCTGCTGTCACCCCTCACACACACACACACACCTCAGCAGCTCGCAGTCAGTGGCGGGAGTCTGCCGGGTAGGAACGGGGTGGAGATTACCACTGAATCGGTGCAGTGTCGGCTGCACTTGCTGGTAAAAGGAAGAGGTCCACATCTGGTATCCTGATTTTTTATTTTTCAGTCTGATCCCAAAGCTTCATGTTATGACATTTGTAACATCTGCTACAAATACTGAGGTAAGTCAGGCACAACCTTATTACTTCCAGTCTAATGCTCCATCCATCCTCTGGGCTTTCCTAGGCCACTTATAGGACAGGGAACTAAGAAACATCGGCTCTGCAGGAAGCAGCTTGTGTTTCTGTGGGAGAAAAAATAATGTCTCTTGCTTTCTCCCTCTTCTCTCCCCTTTTCTTCCATTCAGTCATCCCCACACACTCTGTCCCTCTCTCTCTCTCTTTCGGGCCACATCAATGCTTGGCATCATGCTCAGCAACTTTCTTTCCGCCAAAAGAAAAGTCAACATAAGTAGTTCCATGAAGCAGTGGGGTGTTGGCCCAAAGGACACAAAGCTCTGCTTAAAACAAGCACTTGCTATTGAAAAGTCACTCTGAACAATTCCTAGGCACAATACCTTTATTCACTGAAAATTTAGTGAAGCCTCATAATACAAAAGATATTAAACTCCACTGACCCAGGTGCTAGAAATATAAGTCAGGCTCCTATTTCCATTTCTAGATAGGTTTGCAGAAGAAAGCTAAAAGCAAGCATGCAAAATATTTGTTGAGCCTCTACTCTGTTCTAGGCACTGTGTCAAAGGATATAAAAGTGAAAAGCTACCATCCTGCCCCTCCAGGTGACCAGAGCCTAGTGGGAAGACTCACACATAAGCAAATGCATAAAATGCAATAAATGTACAACTGTCAATTCTCTACTCAGGGTGTGGGGGCAGGGAGAAGTGGGGTCAGGAAAGGTCTCAGAATAGATACTGCTGCAGCTGGGTATGCAGTGAGGTCTTGTGAACAGAGAACTAAATGGTCAGGACTCTGGGACCCACTGGTCAGACACAAAGGCACTTCATTGCTTTTCCTTAAACTGTAACAGCAACTCTCAGACATTTGCAGGGCTGGGACCCCCACTATGCAGTGCCTTCTTGGGGGATCAACCGTGCCGCTTAACAGCCACATAATTACACCCAGGAGGACCAAAGTCCACTCAGCACTGTCTGAAAACCCACAGAAAAACCTTACAATCCTATCTCCCATTCTACCTAACACCACTGCGTACATCCGAGCCCCTGAAGTGCACGCCCACGTCAGCACGTCCAGCTGGGCTCTACGCGAGGCGACTTTGTCACCAACCAGACTGTTATATCTCCTTGGGGTTCTGAAGGGCATCATTGTGACTCAGGTCACTTATTGAAGGCTATCTGATTCATTCTCAGGAAGCTGCTTGAGAGGAATGACATTTTAGGGAACAGCTGTGCACGGAGGCAAGGATTTGAGTTCTGGAGTCAGGCAGACCAAGTTTTACATCCTCCATTTTCCCCTAATTTGCTGGGTGGTCTTAGACAAATTAGGCTCCATGGACCTCAATTTCTCATTCTGTCAAAAGGGTTAATGCCTCTTAGAGCAGTTGTGAGGACATGTGACATGCCCCCACTGCTCTGATTGTCCTCCTGCAGCTTATTTGCATAGCGCCTGTCTCCCCCACCAGAACTTACCTTCCCCAGCCAGAGGAATCACTTTGCACTGCTGAAGCCCTAGCCGCTAGAACAGGGCCCAGGACACAGAAGGCACAATAAATACCTGTGAATAAATGAACACTCGAGAGCCCAGGCCCCGGCCCAGGGGGCACTCAGCACATATCAGTTCTCTCCTGCTTGTTATGAAAAGCAGAGTCTGGGCCGAAGACAACTTTTCTCATTAACTATCTTTACCCCAATTTTCATGGAATACTAGGGCTTTTCCCCCTGTATGTTGTCACCAGCTTCTGCCTTTCCTACAGCATGATACCAAATCCACAGTGTCACCAAAAACCCTGTGAGCCAAGGGCAATCAGGGCCTCAAACCAGTGCGCGTGCGTGCACGTACACACACACACACACACACACACACACACACACACACACACGGGCAAAGAGCCAGCAACTCGCTGAGTGTCAGCAACTGCCCACTGAATTTTCTTTTGAAGGATTCACTCATGCCCTATTCCAGCAGTATTGGCATTTGTTTTAAGATGCCGAATGCCTCAGACATAACTTCATGAGGTAAACATACACAGCCACCACCGCTGGAAACCAAAATTGGCTCTTACTGCCCCACCGTATTTCCTCTGATTTCATACAAACAAAAGCCCACACAATTATCAACAGTAACTGAGCAGGAACTAGGTCTCACTTATGTCAGCAGTTCAAGGTCTGCATCACTATTGCTGTCTGCCTCTTGGATACCAGAGGCTATGATTGAGGCAAAGTTAGAAACTATGTAAGAGATATGAGCACAGTTTGGAGTACACAGATTAGTAAACAGGCTTACATACTGTCAGACCTGGAATCAAGAACATATATAAGTACATGCTTTTGTACTTATCACCATCAGTAAATGATTACAGAGAAAAAACTTAAGTTGAGGACCTATTATTTAGATTCAAGGCTAAGCTCAAGCCTTTCTCTATTAAAGGTTCTTAACATGTTTCTTTCTTTGAATAACAGGGCTGTTTAAGCAAATGCTCTTTCTCAAACAATAGTCACACATAAAACTTTGCATATACAGTTATAGAAATCCAAAGCGCTTCTGAAAACCACCCACAGACCCCATGTCAAGGACTCTTGCTTTTGACAAGTCAAGCATCCGCATATACCTGTACCGTCAGTGAAACTGAACAACTGATTCACTGAATGAACTCGTAAGTAATCAAATGAATACTCAAGTGAATGAATGCAAGGAGATTCAGTCAAGAGAGAACACACAACGGAAGCAGACACTTGGATTCTGTGTGGAGACTGTGAGACTGAAAGAAGCAGCCAGTTAGTTGGTTTATTCACAAAAACTGCCTTGCGGAATTACACACTGCTCCTCCCCTTCTAAATGCAGACAGAGGGAGGAAAGGAAAAAGAGATAATGAAGGTTTGCAAATGAAGTGGGTACAACTGTGCAATCAATCAACATTTTCTGAAAAATAATCTGCATCACTTGCCAAAAATCTGAACTGAATAACTGAACCAGAATTCTGATGAGAACGGACTTTGCCACTAGCCAGTCATTTTTATGTGGCTTCCAGCTGTCTTGCTTCCCTCTTCCAGCGGGCCATGGGTCCCTTCAGGATGGTGGGTTCAGACATGGGAATTTATTTAGCCACAATTCAATGCATGTTTATTCTCTTAATAAACCTTTACTGAATGGTTACTCGGTGCCAGGAATATGTTAGTTGGAAAGGATACGATTTAATCATTCATCTAAATATTCATTGAGGGCCTACTAAGTGACAGGCCATAGGCCACCAACGAGTGAACAAGGACACACATGACTTCATGGAGCTGACATTCTAGTGGAGAGTCGGGCAATGACAGTAATAATGACACAAGCACATTTATACATGAGGAACAGTGTAAAGAAAAATAAAACGGGGAGGGGAAAGAAGTGACAGACTTCTTTTTTTTTTTTTTTTGAAGTGACAGACTTCTGTATTCCACAGGAAGATCAGGGAAGGCCTCTCCGAGGACGTATCTGAGAAGTGAAAGAGTACGGTGATGCCCAGGTGAAAGGAACAGAAAGTATAAAGACAGGAGAAGCTTGTCAGGTTCAGAAAGTGACAAGGAGCCAGTACCTTGGAGGAACTTAGAGACTCAGGGGAAAGAAATATAAACTGTAAAAAAGTAATGGTTTACTTGAAGGACCCCAGGAAAAGGAGAATCTAACTCTAGTGAGATTCAGAGAGTTGGATGTAAGAGAGAGGGTGTTTGGGCTAGAAAGTAGTTTTCCAGACAAAAAAGCCATGGACTAGTAGGGGTGAGGGGAGTGCTCAGGGAGAGAAGGGAGAACAGACACTGGCACGGTGTGAGCCAGACAAGGGAGAGTTATGTGTAGGGGAAGAAATGTCGGAAGACATCTTCAGGCTAAGTCGCAAATGGCCTAACACTGAAAGGAGTCTGCAGTTCACACACGGACACAAGGTTCCATGTGTGAAGTCTGAGCGGGAGGGACGTGAGCCGTGCGTGTTACGTCAGCAGAGGAGTAGTGCAGAGGGTAGAGCCATGTTTGGAGGAAAGCTGAGAATGTGGCTACTGCATAGTCTAGGCGAGAAACAAGGAGGAGTTGACATTAGTCAATAAGATTGCACACAGGGTTAAACGCTAAAGGTATTCAGGAGGATTGAGAGAGCTTTGTGATTGATTTCATAAGAGACAAGGGAGACTCAAGTATGAATTCCAAGGGTCTGGGTTAGCAAACAGTATAACTGGTTTCTTCATTCCCTGCAGTAGGACATTTAGGAGGAAGAGAAGAAGGTGTTAAGGAGAAGAAGGGACATTGAACTGGAGGTATCTTTAGGACATGCCCATCAAAATACCCAGTGGGTCTGGGGCTCAGGATTGAGTTCTTGGCAGAGATGAGGATTTGGCTGCAAGTCAGAGCCTGCAGGTTGGGGCACAAACCATAGGAGGACAGAAGGGGAGAAGGGCTGGGGGCCCAGCCTGGGAAACATCTGCATTTATAGGAAGGGGAACCAGCAAAGAGCCTGAGAATGAACAGCTGCAGGGCTAGGACGTAGATAAAGGGCAGTGGTGTCCTAGAAAGCAGAAGAGTGGAACATTTTAAGGAGAAACTCTTCGACGCCATCAAATATCCCGGAGAGCACTGAGGACCTTGGGTGGGGCACTGCAGTAGTTGAGTAATGAATGAGAAATTAACAAACTTAGGTATACACTTTACATTGCTTTTGTAGAAATTTGGACGTGAAAGGAAAGAGAATAAGGGACAAAAGCTGGGCAAGTAGAGTAGTGGGAAAATACCCAGGGTAAAGAGATTTTTTTTTTTTTTTTTGAGACAGAGTCTCGCTTTGTTGCCTAGGCTAGAGTGAGTGCCAAGGCGTCAGCCTAGCTCACAGCAACCTCAAACTCCTGGGCTCCAGCGATCCTTCTGCCTCAGCCTCCCGAGTAGCTGGGACTACAGGCATGCGCCACCATGCCCAGCTAATTTTTTACATATATATCAGTTGGCCAATTAATTTCTTTCTATTTATAGTAGAGACGGGGTCTCGCTCTTGCTCAGGCTGGTTTTGAACTCCTGACCTTGAGCAATCCGCCCGCCTCGGCCTCCCAAGAGCTAGGATTACAGGCGTGAGCCACCGCGCCCGGCCTAAGAGATTTTTTTTTTTAAGTGACTTGAGGATGTTTATACCCTGAGAGGAAGAAGCAACCATCAGCCATGAGATGGGAAAAGATGGAAAACTCTTTATTTTACTATAACCTGAATCTACAAAAATGATGTACCATGGTGAGGTGGCCCAGCCAGCACAACAGGGATTCTCAGCCTCAAGGTCTTCCAGATGATGGTAAAACATTATCGAGATCTATAACCCTTGTTCAGAGGTGCACTCTAATAGGGAAGCTGGCTGACCATATCCAAACTCAAGCCATCACTGCTCCCCCAAGTCTCTGTCCCTTCTCCCCTACTGTTACTGAGTCTCCATTCTGCTCATTATACTGCAGGCTCATTATATCAGAGCTGTCTCACATCTCGATTTTCTACACTGTGTAAATAGGAAATCAAAGACCCCAGCCTGCACTGTTGGAGTGCCTCTCCTGCCAGTTTCATGAAGACATGAAAATTCATATATATGGGTTTATAGAGATGCCAATATGTTCTAAAAAGTGCAAGACCCCACTTCGGTATGAGGCTGTTTTGAAGTTTCCCCCTCACTTCATGCTACAGTGTCATCCATCACTGCACTCATCAACAAGGATGTTCTCTCCCCAACCTGTCGGCCCCAAGTCTGTCTTTGTATCTCTTGCCATGGCAAAAGCTTTTTAAGTGTCATAAATAGAGAAGGTACCTGGAATTGCTTTTGGAGTCTCTACAACTCCTGGAACACAAAAGCAATAAGTATTTCTTCCTTGCAGCCAACATCCATCAAAAACCCATAGGCAAGTATTCTAAGAGATTATTAATATGTCCAGGTGTGAACTAAAAGAATATTAAGTAATCAAAGAAAACTAAAATCCATTATTTAATGAACTTTGATTAAGTCACTGAAGAAAGCAGCCAAGACCACTATGTGTGGCAGACAAAAAGGCCGTGATTCCCAAGAAACATTTCTTATATAGGCAACTGTCTTACCTTCGGTGAAGTTAAATGTTCCAGGTGACAAGACAGACAGACAGACAATATTTTTCCTGGAATTTCAAAAATATTACTTATACAAACCCACCCTCAGTACTCAGAAGAAAATACTAAATGCCCTCCTGAGCTCCCTGAACTCGCTCTCCTCAACTCTTCCCCCTTCTGTTCCTCTCCTAGACAGCTCCCTCCGAGGCCTTCGGAAGCTGTTAAGGACTCTGTGGTCACTTCTATCTTCTCGGACTAATCTCATTTTTACTCACTTGCAGCATTGCTACTAAGTCAATTTCTTCTTCAGACTTACCCACAGTTGAGATGAAATAAGTTCTATGTACACTTGTATGTTTATTCACCTCATGTATTCATTTCAGTGTTTTACAAAGAACTTCTTCCATGGTTAGTGTTGACATAGGCCTAGCTCTGTGCTCTACAACTGAGGTCTCCGTGCACTGGCCAGGAACCCAGCCACCCAGCAGGAGGCCAGCAGTGGCCAAGAGGTAAGCCTGTCATCCGTCACTGTTGTCGTCATCTGGGGAACCCACAGCACTGCCCCAGCCCTGACCCCTATCAGATAAGCTGCGGCATCAGACCCTCTTAGGATACAACGCCTTGGGGATCTGAGGTGGAACCCAGGTGGACAGGAACCTCCCACCCCTGCTGAACCGCTCCCATCCCGCTCCTGGCCCGTGGAAAAGCTGTCTTCCACGAAACAGGTCCCGAGTGTCAAAAAGATTGGGGACTGGGACCACTGCTCTACAATAACCTTCAAAGGAACTTGAAATTTTTATTAATCTTTGTAAGTATTCAGGAGGACTTAAAAAGATGGAGTGACAGCTGTTAGTATTAAAAACACAATTTTTAGAGCCAGAAACCTTTATGAATAGCTTTGCCATTTACTAGTTGGCAAGCCGGGATAATAAACTGACGCCTGGATCTTAGTTTCCTCATCTACAGAGTGAGATAATACCACCCTGTCCAGAGGTTTGTGACAAGGATTAAATGCCAATGTTTGTGAATTTTCTAGCATATATCCAGCAAATAGTGAGGGAAAAATAAATTGTAATTCAATCTAGATTTTTAATCATTCTGCAGTAAAATAAAAATGGGTGCAAGTGTTTTTGACGAACAGGACTAAAGAAAGTCACCAAAGTGTAAAGAGGACTTTTCTGTCACTTCTTAGGCTGTGGGTCACCTTGGGCCAGTTAGAAAAACCTCAGAGATACATCTTTACTAGAAAAATGAACATATCACCACCTACTTTATCATGTTCATTAAGGATTAAATGAGATAGTGTACATAAAGTGCCTAGTACAGTATATAACATGTAAGAGGCATTCACTAAATGTTAGTTCCTTTCCCGTTCCTCAAAGATGTATATTCTAGGGCTCATTTATAAATTTTTTAAAAATCTGAAGATTTTATCATGTAAATCACATGTCATGCCTTTGTTCATAGTAGTAATAAAAACAATGAGAGAGAGAATGATCTTGGCATATATGAAAAATCCTTAAGACTATAGCTGAACTTTGATTCTATACTACAGATTTTTAACATAATAATCTTTTATGAGAGTAAACAAAAGAAGGTAGAATGGTGTGGGTGCTTTAGGTGTGCACATACTTATGTGAGCACACTCATGTATATGCATGTTTGCATGTGTCTACACACATATGTAAAAGTCTACACTTACAGTCTCAGCTTCTAAGAAAATCAATACATGGTAGGTATTGGGAAGCTTGATTAAATTATGACTGCCTAGTGCAGAGACACTACAAAAACGGTAGCAGCCTAAAGGTTATCTTCCATTTTTTGCCAAGAGGGATACACAGAAGAAACCAAACAGACCCCAGCAGTCCGCCCTTGTATTCCTCAGTCCTCCCTGGTCGTGTCAAGCTTGCTGGAGGCCCATCTGGACACAGGTGCGGTGCTCCCCGGCTGCGGGTGTTTGACTACTGACTAGCGAGTGTTTTCAAAGGGCACGGCAGACTGCTGGCTGACCCTGGGTAACAACACGCGGCAATCTTCCCTGTTTACACGTGTAAGAGCTAAAAATAAAAGAAAACCTATTTTGAATTTTTTAAAACTACATTTTGACCTGAGGCTTTTAACAAAGCCTCCATATATATCAGTCAAACAGCGAGCTTGGCAAGCTTGCATAGAGTCTATTAAAGGGGGAATAAGGTTCATGAATTTCAAGCTTGGAGGGCTCTAATTACCTCATGCTCAAACTTTAACTACAAAACTCAGATAAATTGCTGCACTAAAACCATAGAGGATCCTCCACCTGATTTGTGCCAGTGCATCTAAAGCTCAGTGAGGCTGATCCCAGTGAGGTTTTTCAAATCAGTCCTAAGAGAATATGCTCTCTCTAATGAGTATGTACGGATTACTTGGATGTTTTGGTAAAGCTACCCGGTAAATTAGTCAATCTGAAATTTTATTAGCCGCAAAGCATTACAGCAGGCAGTCATATAGGCCAAGAATACTGGGGGAATTAAAGTCTTTTTAAGCACCTATTAGTCAGGTACCAGGAATCTGTTTCAGGCCCTGGCTAGCAGTTGTAACATTAAACTAATTGGCTAATAGTTATAGCTGTCTCTTCAGTGTTTCTGTAGAGGTGTGATCCCTTCTTGAACCAATTTATGTACACCCAGAGGGGGGTCCTATTTTTATTCTAGCTCAATGTATGATTTAGATTCAAAAGCCAAAGAGGAGGACGGGGGGAGTCTGTATATATAAACTACGATGTGAAACAGCTAAACCTGAACGCACGTACTGACAGCCTAAAACTTGGAATGTAGCAAATGTGGGAGGCAGAGGAGAACGTAGAAAACAAACACCACTCTTAAATATTCAAAACATCCATATTTTATCAAAGACGCACTGAGGAGAAATGTGGATTTCCCTCTGCCTGTTCTCACACCCTCCATGGCTATTTATCTAGTTACAAACTTTTATAGATGTGAAATATTTTAAGAAGTCCTTTAGAAATGGCCCGAGGTAATTTCAAACTTAACAGACCCTGTCCCACCAGAGCTCATTACAGTGAATTTTATAACAAAGTACCCTCTACTTAATTTTCAGCGCCTAGCCAAGCGTACTGGAAATGCAGCTGCATTAAGTGCAATTAATGGTACAATAAAAGCAGTGGAGGGCTGTTTAACACCCAAGAACCAGCCGTAAACACTGGCTTCATGCTCTCCAGCAGTCAGCGATGTGTCAAAGGACCTGGAGTGTGAGATTTCTGCACCAGAGGGGGAAACGCCTCTCTGCTGCTGCAGAAGAAACCCCTGTCCTTTGACAATTCCACCCAGGGACTGTACAAAAGGACATGAAGGTATTCCCTCCAGTTATGCCACCGGCATCCCCACTCCCTTTGAGCAGGAGCCCAACACAGTAAGCTCATATTCCCACCAGTAAGGGAAAAGGACAAATTCAATTCCACCAAAAACAATGAGTCTAATAGAAAGTGACTCGTAATACCCAAAATGATTTGGTTTCGAAACTAATGAAGTGGAATGTCAAATGACAGAAAAAGGAAAGAAGTATCCAATCAGAATAGTTTCATACAAAGCAAAATATAAATAAAAATGAAAATCCAAAAAGGTTGGTGGCAGAAAACAATTATGATGATATTTGCAAATCTCTTTAATGATGAAAAATCACCTCTTGGAATTTGAATATGAGCAAAAACCAGGAACGAAAACTTCACTGGTTGATAATAATCATGGTTGTTAGAAGATTCATCAAGAAGTTAATTTGTTAAATAAAATATTTGGTCAACCAGGTCTAGAAAGATGATTATATACACTGACCTTACATAAGCAATTAAAATAATTTTATCATGGAAAATATTTATTGATTTATAAATGTCTCTCAGTAGCCTAGTCTGAATTCAGGGCCTTATACCCCCTCTATTTCTATTCCTGGATAAAATTGTTTTTTTAACTATATAAATAGGGTAGGAAGTACATTAAAGTTATATTTTTAACTACAATATTCCTACCAACACAATAAAGTGCAGAGAATTCTTCCTAATCATAATATCATAGACATAGTTAGCCTAAATAAAGAAAAGCCAAAGATAATCCCCAAATTTCATTTTCCTGAAAACATACTTCTAAACCTCCTTCTTCAAAGAAGTTCTCCCAAGAGCTTTCATACTTGTTTTGGTTTCTTCCCCTTCCAGTGGCCGGTCATTCATGGCTGGACGTGTTCCTGGGCAACGAGAGCAGCCCGGGAAGTGCACAAGTGAAAACTCAGGCAGGAAATAACGGGAGGGAGACAGGACCTAACTTCATTGGAGGCACTTTAGTGACATCCAACTAAGTCCCTCTCCCCCAACAAAATTATAACCCTGAGCACCTCCTCCAAAAACAGAAAACACGCCACATCCCTAAAGACAAATGAACAAACTGCTAAAAACCAATATAGGACTGAGGCTCTTTGTGTAACTACAGACATATGAAGGGGAACTCCAGGCCTTGGCGTGGCTCCTGGGCTCAAGGAATGGCCAGAAGTGCTGAAACTACCAGGTGGACAAGGGGATTTTTGCAGTAGAATCCATCTACATTTTGCAGAGAGGATCTTTAGAAAATAGACAGAACTGGACACATTTTCAAAAAATAAACAATCTTGCTCTGGACAACTCACCCCATTTCTGAATGGTCTAAAAGATGATTAAACACAATGTTTGTACTAATGTTTTCCAAAGGAGGGGTACTATTACTAGCCCTCTCTTCAAAAGGTTTGCTAAATCATGCTGTTATTTTTTTGAAAAGTAACAATAGTCTTTGTACATGGGGTTTAAATTAATGTATCCATGGGCAGAGAGTCCTCGGTTTACAAATGACCTAGGCTTATCAGTGGCCCATCCTCCTGTGCTCCTCACCGTCCTTTCTGTGGGTGCTGAGGAGTCCCCTTGGGGTAGAGGGAGGAGGAGAGAGGCTGCACGGTAAGAGGGAGGGTTCTAGAATCAGGCAGATTGAGATTTCAAGCATGGTTTTGCTATTTATCAACTATGGAATCTGAGGCAAGTTACTTAGTCTTGCTGAGCCTTGATTTCCTCCTCTCTAAAATGCTTGCTCTTCGGGTTGTTAGGAGAATCCAAGGACACAAAGTGTGAGCGTGCTCCACATACTCATGTGTTGATTTCCCATCCTCTCTCCTTCTACAGTAAAAGAACTCCTGAGAAACAGGGCCCTTCCTGGAAGACAGACTCCTCCACCAGTTTTCCAGTGCTTTTGCATATATAGTTGGTCCTTCATACTGGCCAGTTCTGCATCCGTGGGTTCAACCAATAGCAGATAGAAAGTCTTCAAAAAATAAAAAAAGGATGGTTGCATCCGTACTGAACATGTACAGACTTTTGTCTGGTCACGATCCCCTAAACTATAGTAGAGTACAACAACTATGTACATATAATTTACATTGTCTTAGGCATTATAAGTAATCTAGAGATGATTTAAATATATGGGAGGATGAGCATAGGTCATATGCAAATGCTACACCATTTTAGATCAAGTTGAACACTCAAAGATTTGGGGATCTCTAGGGCAGGGGTGGGGATCCCAAAACCAATCCCCCACGGATACCAAGGAAGGATTCTACTGTTCTCTTGGCTTTGACTGTCCCTCACCCTCAACTCCGTTCATACCAATTTGGCCATTCCAGCCTCATGCAGCAACCTCACCTTTGTAGCTTCTCTCCAGTGAATAGTTGGAAAGCATCTTATGCTGCTTTGAGCTCTTACAACATATTGCATATAAAGCATTCATTTCATACCTTGTTCATAATTTTCCTGAGTGCGCCCACATTTTAATTTGTGATGTGTCTGCTCTTATTTATAATCACAGTGCTAACAGTTTTGTTTGTTTGTTCGTTTTGTGTTTTGAGATGGGAGTCTTGCTATATTGTTACCCAGGCTGGTCTCAAACTCCTGGAATCAAGCCATCCTCCCACCTCGGCTGGAACTATAGGTAAGTGCCACCATGCCCCACTTCAATAGATATTTATGAGTGGTCTTCCTGAAAACAAGAAAATGTTTTGAGTTTTTTTCTTTACTTTTTGCTACAGTGTCTGAAATAATATAAATAACCCCGTTAGAAATTTGTCTGATATAGCAAACATACTTGTTTAGAAAGTAAATCTTCTAAGTAGGTACAAAGATTGTTAGTAATTCACAACAGCAGTGTGAATGGATGTCACCAGTTGGCTTTTTCCTTAATCCCTAGAGGAACTGAGCTGTTCTAAGAGAATTAGAATTTTGATAGTGTGGGGGAAAATATCATTTTTGAGCATGGAGCTCTTTCAAGATAAGGAATTTATCTTACCTCTCTTATCCCCAGTGGTGAAATTAAGATGGTGGACATAGAGTAACCTTGGGACAACTGGGTACTTGTGGTCCAGAGGAAACATTCCTGGCAGGTGGAAGGAGGCATCAACAACATTGATTTGAATGTTGCCCAACACTATGTTTTTGTGAGGTGAGGTGATGGTACTTCCTCCTGCCACAGCCTGCTCCTGGGATGCAGAGCATGAAAGGATGCTCAGTCTTATCCCCAGGTTCCATCATGGGTACACAGTCTCTGTGCACTCACCTAGGAACCTAAGCTCCATTTACAGTATTTTTTTTTTAACTGGGAAGAAAAGTACTGGCCTTATAAACTGAAAATGGAACTTTTGTGTTTATAAATCTTCCTAATAGATCCCAATTTCCTTGAGGGCAAAGATCATCATTGAAATTATCCTAACCCAGAATCAACATTTCTATGTACCCTCTAGTCTTTCCATAAATATGTGGTGGTGGTGGTGATGATGAATTGCAAGCAACTAAGAGTGGCTAGTGAGGAATGAAATAAAATGCCAAGAAGCAGTAACATTCAAGATACTTATTTAAGTACTCAGCTGAGATGTGAAAAATAAGGGAGGGAAATTCGTGGTCTCAGCAGAGGGCTGCTTGCTTCTTGAACTGCACATTTATCCTTAGGCTAGTTACACCAGCTCATGTGCTCCAGGCAGAGTAATAAAAGCTTAATTCCATATCCTTCCACCTGGCTAACCCAGATTTTGTGAACACAAGAGAAAGAAGTTAACTTCAAGAATATCAATCTACTTCCTTTCATGAGCTATAAATGTACTCTAAAGTAAAAGATATGTATGAGGATCTCTTGACCTAGTATACCTTTTAGCTTTAAGTGGAATTGACTTTATTTTCCTGTCAACTACAATTTTCACTAAAGACTCCTGACTTCTTAATGGCATAATAAAGTTTTGTCTAGGATTACAATAAAAAGCTTTCATAATATCCACAACCTGAACATTCCGGATTTATTTTTAAACTGCATCTGAAAATCAGTACGAATGGCAATTTTGTTGCTTATGCCCTTGAAACCAGATTTTCATCCCCTTGCCTCTCTCCTTTGGTTCATATCTTTTAGTACAAGTTTCATCATGTAAAAGCTAAGCTTAGAAAAGAGGTGTGCGTAGACTCAAGTAAAGTTTACATGTATCTTAGTTTGATGTATTTTACTTTTAGAGCAAATTAGTTATTCCTTGTGTTCCTTTTGGAAAAATATAAATATTCTGGAACACAGCCTTTGACTTATCCATCTCCATTAGCATCATCCTTAACTACTTGGCCAAGTGAGAAGGAAAGGAAAGAAGGAGGCACATGCAAGAGTGCAAGCAATTTCTGTCCACTCCCTTCACTGGTGACCCTGGCCCTCCACTATTCTCACACTATTCTCCCTTTTAAGTTGCATATCCAGGAGGAGTGGGAGACAGGGTGACATTTGTCTCCATAATGTCACACACATGAACATCGTTAAGGCTGTGACTTTCTTCTCTCCTTCCAGTATTGGGCAATGGCCTTCACTGTGAAATGGGCTGGCCTTACAGCACATCCAGGCAAGTGAAAGGCAGCTGCCTACTGACTTCTGAAAAGCTTCTGATGAAACTCTGTGTAACTAAATTCTTTCAATAATAAAGGGAGATATAAGCTAATAAAATTGCTTTATTGCTTGATTCAAATGTTAAATTTCAACTCTAGCATATAGAATTTCATTTTATGAGCAAAAAATAGTAAGTTAAAAATGAAGGTCCAGAATGTCATTCCATATACTTGAGGTTCATTCATTCACTAAGTATGTATTGATCACCCACTATGTCCCAGAGACTCAATTGGCACCAATGATTAGGTACAAAAAGAGACATGGCCCCTGCCTTCATGGAGATTACAGGCTTCTGGATTGAGGTTACAGTAAATGGAGCCCAGCTAGAAACACAGCACTGCTTACACCACAGTTGTTATCATATATGCTCAATATGTCAAGATATAGATGTCACTGTGTTGAATGAAAAATTTTCTCCTAGTAGTGAAATAAAGGATTGCAAACAAAATGCATTCTATAAGAATACAGATTAATTTTTACACATGGAATGTAACTGTAATATGAAGAATTGTGCATTACTAACCTACCTTAACATCGAGAATTACAGTGCAATGTGCATAGGCCTTATACTTGTCATTTTTTATTCAACATCTTCCAATCCCTGCTTAGGTAAACATATATGTTGTCCATGCAAAAGGAAACAAGTTTTCTGGTCCATCCCCTCTCCTTTGCAAAGGAAACCTTAATGTGCCCATTTCTGGGAAGTTAATATTTGGCTTTAAGCCATTCATGCTCATTTCCTTCTCCTATATCTGTGATCATGCTAAGTACAGGAATGTGACCCAGTCCTACCCAATACAGACATAAAGGGAATTCTCCTATGAAAGATCCAGGAAATATCTCACACGTCTTCATACTTCCTCAAAAGCTGTTGTGTATGAAACTGATGCTTAGAGACTATTTTCCCACCACGAGGAGACAAGTCTTGACTGGAAAAGGCAATGTGTTGAAGATTACAGAGCAGAAAAACAGAGTATGGGTCCCAGTTGACCTTGCTGAGCCACTGTACTACCGGCAAATTTCTCTTACAGAGACAATTAAATCATGTTAGTGCTTATACAACTATAGGTTGCATAATCTGTTATTTGCAGCCAAACATATTTTAACTGATGTACCCATTAGATTTTGTTTTTTTAAACCACAAACAATACCTTGTATAGCAAATATCAAGGTGTCCACATAATTGTTGGGATAGTTTAATTTTTTCATTTAATTTACTTAGATAGGGAATATTCCAGAAGCATTCCAAGTTTGAAATCTCTTATCATGAATACCTGCATAAATTCACTTAAGCCTAACACTGGAGGGACATGAAATTTGGGGGTAGGCGTAAGAAGGGGTGGTGGTGGTGTATGTCGAGAAAACATATAAGGGAAGATGACTAAGTTGAAAGGAGTGGGACACAGTAGCAGTGGTGGTACTTAAATATTAACCACATTTCTGGAACTAGAAATGAGAATCTCTACAATTCAACCAGATTCAGGAAAAAGAGTTATGGGGTAAAGCTGGGGACAACGAGAAGAAAAGAAAACAGGAGGGAGTTAAAGTGCCCACAAACAAACCCTGACTCATTTCTACAGAGTTTCAAATAAGGCTTAGTTCGACAAAAGCCTAAAGTTGCTAAATCACCCCACAAAACACATCCTAGGGATATGTGGATTCAATTACTGAGCAAGAGACCACCAGCAGCAAAGATGTTATTTCTGGAATTTCAATGCAAAGCAAATGTACAGATGTTGGCATAAAAGCCAAACTGTCTGAAATGGAATTGAAGATAGAGATCCAGGGAGAATATTAGAAGAGATCAAGAATTAAACATGCAATAAAAGATACATCCATGGCATCGAGCTTAAGCAGCTAGTGTCTTGTGACACTTAGATGCCAGTAATGATGACATGTATGGACTAAAAAATGGGAAAGCATATAGAATAAAGCAAATACTATATTAAAATCACTATCTCTGTGGGCAGGCAGTAAAAATCATATCATTCTCATTGAAAAATAATTCATTAAACTGCACCCCAGCAGGATGTAAAGAACAACACACAGCATACAAAGATATTGAGCAGCAGGGGGCAATAAACTTTATAAAAACTATTTAAGCATGCACCAAAGCAAGATAATACAAGGAGAAAACAATGGAAATGTCAGCCCAATTTATAAAATAACCATGTTAATACGTAAGTGCGAATGCTGCACGAAAAACACACATGCTTATCACGTTAAAATACACACTCTGCAAAACCACCCTTGAGATGTTAAAGCTGACCTGCTGCAGAGCAGAGAAATAAAAGCCAGCAGGTTGCCATGTGGAAAGGCTGGGCCAGAAGAGCTTCACACCAGGTAACCTATCCAAATACCATAATTGCTTGTAGGTATCTGAGACATTGCTCCAGGTAGAGATGCAAAGGTGAACTGAAAACAGGGCCATGCACATTCCGTGACCAGTGATGTATGAGGACACTTGTAGCTTTATGCTGCTAGGCTTGAGCAACCTTGCCTCTAACCCCCTTTTCTCCCCTATCCCTGGGCAGCTCAGTAAGCAATCCTGTTTGAAGAGCTGTTCCTGGCTAATGTACAGCTTCAGATCACATCAAAACACAGGCTTCTACAAGCCTTTTCTCCAACTATTTTCCTCCCCTGTCATAGAATCCCCGCTTTCCTCTCCACAAACTTCCCCCCCCTTAAAAATAATTTCTCTGGGATTTGTTAGACCCATTATCCCTATAAGGCCACTTGGAAGACTTTAAAGCTCTGTTTAATGTTTCAGCAAATATTTATTGATCAGATTTCCTCCTGCCACCTTTACTGGATGAGGGGTGGAAGGGGAGAGAAGAGAGGGAACAGGAAAACTTCATCTCCTGGGACATCATGGCAAGGAATGGTGTACAGATACTAATGAACCAGAAAAGATAACTGAAATAAAAATAGGGCCCCAAAGATAAGCTGTGCTTAAGAGAACTTAATTTACAATGATTCTGAAGTGGCCATGATAAAACTAATGACAACTGCTTTAAATGAACCCTTTTCATCTCTCCAAAATTATTTCCTAACTTTTATGGACCTATCTGTGCTATACAGAATCTTCCTCACACCCAAAAGATGCAGGGCAACAGAAAAAGAGCCTAAGAAAATAAACCTACAGAAACCAGTATAGCCATTAATACCAGCCAAATGGCAGGCTTAGAATACAGGCATATACCATATTCCCTAATCAAACAGGTATTCACCAAATAAGCCTGTGACGAATGAACCCTTCCCCTTAACAGTCCAGATCCTTGCACCCTCTTATCCCACTTCTTTCCCCATCCCTTTCCCTCTCCCCCTCTTTCTTATACTAAAGGGTCACTAGCACACAGCATGGGCAAGTGGCCTACCTAGGTTTGCTTTAAAGTTTTTCCATGAAGTCATGTCCAGGACTTTAAGCCTCCTATTTCCGTTCCTCATAGATTACAGAACAAAAAAGAAATCATTTTAGACAAATTTTATTTTAAAAATCCTTCTGGATTGAAACTGTAGATTTGAGGCTGGAAAGAATTTTTACGGCCACATTATAAACACCTGAAACTCAGCAGGTGCTACTAAAATGTAGAGTTTTGAGATTGCATATGCCTTCCCTAATTTCAAAAGGTGATCTAGTTGAAGATAATTTGTTTTTAGAACTGTCAAACTATAAAAGCCACTACATTTCCTTTCACTAGCTTATAAAGATTAATTGGAAGTAACACATGCTTGCAATTTATAGGTCAAAGAAAATTTTCCCTGTTCAAGTAGAGTTTGGCACAGGAAAACTACACATCCTCCAGCTGAAAACTGAGATCAAAGCAACCAAGAATAAAATATCTTGGAATATTCATTTATTTGTTTGTTTATTTTAGTATAAAATCAAAGGTGACAGTGGATGCATTTCTAACTAGAAGATATAATAATTTTTACATAAGTTCACAAGAATAGAACTGTCTCTTCTCTGTTATGATTATTTTCAGATTCCTTTCACAAGCTTCTTGAGCTAACAGTTTCAATATTATTCAGATAAATGATCTAAGGAATCATGCCCAGAAAAACCATGTATGTGGAGATAATCAATGAGCTGTTGACATAGAATTTTATAGGACTGATCAGGTACAGTTTGGGATTTAAAATTAAAAATTTAGGGAACCTTCACCAAATTGTCTTGTTACTTTCACCATAACAATGTATATAGGGTACTTTCATGTTTTACCTTTTAACCTATAAATAATACTCAAGTGGTAGTCAACAGTGTAAATAACTGACAGATTAACAAAACATCAAATGGTTAACTATGCAAAATAAAAGCACAAGATATTGATACTTAAGAAGAAAGAAACTGAACAAATCTTATACATAAAAACCAAAATACTATTCTGATATAAACCCTTTATACTGTGTAACAGGTTATGAATAAAATAGCTATATGCTTTCTCATTCAAGAACTGTAGACTGTAGGTATTATCGATAGAAAAAAAAAACCAACTAAAAATGCCAAAAACAAAACAAAACAGTCCAACAATCAGATGGAAAGAAAATAGTCAAGCTTTTTATCTCTGGTTCACATGGTTTTATTACGTCAAATTTTGCACACTGAAGTCCTAGACCATCGCCCTTGCTTAAATTCAAATATCCCAATCTACTGTGTTTATATTTTATTATTTTATTATTTTATCTGTCATCTATTACTTTTAAATTCCTAAACACACACACATAGACACTTTAGATTTTCTTAAAATATGGATTTAGGGACAAATCTATAGGAAGAATTGAAATGCTAGTTTGATGGGAATCCTATCTATTAAGAATTTCTAGAGACAAATACCATTTGAATTCTTTTCCTCCAAATTAGACTGAAACTGTCGTGCTGATTATTTATTTATGTCATTTGACAGGACTAAAATCAGCCTGTCTACAAATTTTGCAGCCATCCATACTTTTTCTAATAAGAACTAATTTTACAAGGTCCTTTCTGGCCAAGAAACTTTCAACCACTATAAACTAGTCAGACACAATACAAGATGATTAGACCAGAGTATATAGACTATGTAGCATAAACTGCCAGTTAAACATTATGGCATGCTTCATTTTAATCATGTAGCTTTCATCTTTTTTGAACACCCTTTTAGCATCTCTTGAAAAAAGAGGCTTTGAAAAAGCTGAGCTACTGCTAAACACTGTAAGCTGATGCTGCTATACTGTGCTTTGCCCACTGCTCCCCCGCCCTCATGAAAATACAACAGATTGCCCTCAATACTTTAAGGTCTAATAACTGTGGTCTTAAATGAGACAGCACACATTCTTCTGTTGAAAGGTCAATTTGAATCAGAGTTGAAATGCAATCATGTACCATATTTAGATTTATCCTTATTATAATAGTGTATTAGTATAACAATAATAAATAAATGGTAGGCTAGCAGAAAACTTTATGGCATATATTATTACATGTTTAATTACAGGGTTAATATCTGTTAGGCCAAACACCAATACAATCAAAACAAAATTCTACATTACTGAAAAATTACTACTCACAAAATATAATACACCACAAAATCCCAGTAAACAAAATAGCTTCAGTGAGTTCTTTGAAGATGCTTACAATAATATAGCCTTATATTATGTGTTAACAGAAGAAAAGAGCTTTAGAATATTCAATTTCTCAGAAAGCCTAATGTGAATTCCTGAGTTTTGCCTCTTAATGACATTGTTTATGAAGAATTTTTGTTTAACATGGAATGTCTTCTTTAATTGTATGGTAAGTTGGAGCTTTTCAAGTTCCCCCATAAAATGTGTACTTAGAAAAAAAATTTGAATTTTAAAAAATGTTTTAAAGATTAATTTAATATACATAAAATAACATTCTCATAACTACAATATCGTAAAATACGGACTAGTCTTTAATAATCATTAAACATGAGACTCAATTATCATACTACACAGATTAAAGAAAAAGAAGTTCAGAGAAGTCAAGAGATTTGCCAAAAGTCAAACATCTAGCCAGCAACTGAATTTCAGTTCTTCTGACTTTCAGGCCAATGTGCCTTCTATTTCTTCCTCAGGAAAAAAAGAAAAGAAAAAACTTTGAAAGAAAAACATGCCTTATTCACGAGTAAGTTATAAGACTATACCAAACCACACCTAAAAGAGTTGGTAACATCACAGACAAAAGATGAGAATGATCTCCACGGATTTGGAGTCATTGTGATCTTGGCAAAGACTTAAAAAACACTCTCCACCATTCTCCTGTAAACATTTTTATATAATTGTTTATACAAAAAAACCCCTGATTCATCATAATTCTTAGGAAGAAAGCAAAGAAAATAAGGGTCTTAGACAAAAGATGATTTGTAGAATAACTACTGAAAAGCAATATTTATGACTAAGAAGCAGATACATAACAGGCCTGAGTCCGATTTTATCTTGATGCTACACAAAAGTTATCAGGTTTACTCTTTTTAGAGTTTGTTCTTCAACTCTGTAGTGGAGGTTCTAACCAATACAATATGGTAAGAAGACGACATTAAAGTCATATATATTATAAGGGAATAAATAAAATCATCGTTTTTCAAAGATGACATGATCCTATATGTAAAAAAACCCTAAGGAATCTACAAAAAAATTCTAGAAATAATACACAAGTTAAACAGTTTCAGGATAAAAGGTTATATATTTCAATATACTAGCAAACATTTAAATTAGAAAAACTATTCCATTCACAACGGTCATCAAAAAAATAAACTGCTTAATAACACATTTAACAAAGGACCTGTATATATATTGAAAACTACAAAACATTGCTGACAGGTATTTAAAAAGATTTAAACAAATAGAGAAATATCTATGCCCTCTTCATGGGTTAGAAGACTCAATATTAAGACAGCAATTCTTCTCAAATTTATCTATAGATTTAGTGGAATTTCTATTAAAATTTCAGTAGGCCTTTTCATAGAAACTAATAAATCAATCCTAAAATTTGTATGAAAACATATGATCTAGAATAGGCAGAGCAATTTTATAAAAGAACAAAGTTATAGGACCTACAATACCTGATTTAAAAACTTACTATAAAATACAGAAATCAAGACAATGTGACACTGGCATAAGTGTAGAGAAATATTTATGGAAAAAGAGGAAGCCCAGAAATAAAACTCTCATATGTATGGTCAACTGATATTCAACAAAGGTGTCAAAGCAATTCAGTAGGGAAAGATGATCTTTTCAGTATTTCTGAAATGATTGGACACATGTATGTCAAAAATTCACACAAACTTAGACATGATAATTCATTTTGAGTAAATTTTGTGCATGCCTTGAGCAAAAATTAATTCAAAATGGATCACAGACCTAAACTGAAGAACTAAAACTATAAAATTCTAGAAGAAAACAGAACAGAACACCTTTTTGACTTCAGTTTAGGAAAAGATTTCTCAGATACATACCTAAAGTATGATCTACAAAAGAAAAACAGGGTAAGTTGGCCTCATCCAAATAAAAAACCCTCTACTCTTCAAAAAACACCATCAAGAAAACAAAAGCCACAGACTGGGAGAAAATATTTGCAAGTCATATCTCTGATAAAAGATTTGTATCAAGAATATATACAGACATTTTATAATTCAATGAGACAAAGACAAATAACTCAACAAAAATGGGCAAACTATTTGAATAAGATTTAACCAAAGAAGATGTAAGAGTGGATAATATATGGAAAGATGCTCAACAGTTCCATTCATTAAGGAAATTGTGGTAGGTAGAATTCTAAGATGGATCCCAAGATTCTCGCTCCCTGGTGTGTAGGTCCTATATATCCTCTCTCCTTGAGTATGGGCAATATTTGTGAATGGGATGGGATTTCACTCCCATGATTAGGTTGAATAATATGGCAAAGGATATTCTGCAGATGTAATTAAGGTCCCTAATCAGCTAACTTTGAGTTAATCAAAAGGGACATCATTCTGGATGGATTTTCTAAACAGGTAAGCCCTTTAAAAGAAGGCTCAGCTCTTCCCTCAAAAAGAGATTAAAAGTGAGGATTCTCTTACAACCAACCAGCCTGTAAACTTCCTCTGGAGGGAGCCACATGGCAAGGACCCCTCTAGGGTGGCCTCTAGAAACTAAAAGCAGTCACCTGCTGACAGCCGGCAAGGAAATGGGAACTTCAGTTCTACAAAATCAATGAACTAAATTCTGCCAACAATCACTGAGCCTGGAAGAGGACCTTGAGCCTCATGTAAGATTGCAGTCTCAGCCAATAGTTTTATTTTAGCCTGGTGGGACCCTGAACAGAGAACTCAAGTCAGCCTATAATCAGATTCCTGCCATGTGGAAACTGTGGATAAAAAGTATGTTGTTTTAAGCTGCTCAATTTGTCATAATTTGTCACACAGCAAAAGAAAAACTAATACAGAAATACAAATTTAAAGCATAGTAAGATACCACTACATACTAAGTAGAATGGCTATAAAAAAAAACAAAAAAAAAAAAACTAGAAGCTTCACACACTGCTGGTGGGAATGTAAAATGGTCTGATCAGATGACTTTAGAAAATTTTGCATTTTCTTAAAAAATTAAACATGTTTACTATGCAACTTAGCAATTCCACTACTAGGTATCTATTCAAGAGAGATGAAAACATATTTTCACACAAAGATTTGTACATGAATTTTCATAACAGTATTATTCAAAATAGTGAAAAACAGAAACAATCCAAATGTCCAACTGGTAAATAAACAAAACATGGTACATGAAATGAAATACTTTTCAGAAATTAAAAAGAAACAAATTGCAGACTGTAATATACTGTAAGAGATATATCATGGCTATAAAATCAATAGCGACCATAAGGTCCACTCAAACATCTTACTTGCAGGGCCTACACTATGTGCCACTTAACAGTGTGATACAACCTGGCCTGGGAATTTCCAACCCTAGCCTGGGGATTACAGGATCTTTATGACAATCGGATCTAAAAATCTTGGTTGCCCTGGAGACAGGGCCACCTCAGAACAGATGCAACTTTCATGAACCTTAAAACAAAGCTTATATCTACAAGAATAGCTTAAACTCCTTTTATGAATGAAACACCTGGTATCCAACCTGTATTCAATAACGAAAGGAGGAAGAACACCCCCCCTCCCAAACTCTGAGGATGGTCTCCACGTGGACACACTCCCAGTCAGGTAGTCATTTGAATTGGTCACTGAATCTGGCCCATGCCACCAGCCTGCCTCTGCCATGCATCTTGTAAGAGCACTGTAAGAATAAACTGCCCGTACACCAGGCAGTGTCTCATCAGTTATCTTTGATGTGAATTAGACTGAAGTGGAAGAGTAACTCCTGGGAAAGCTGGTTAAACTGGACTACCCAAGATCCCCCAAAGAGACAGACCTAGAACAACTTGAATTAATCCCTAAAACATTAAGCTAACCAAAAGAATCAAAGCACAAAAGACTACATATTATATGATTACACTTACATGAATTTTCTAGAAAAAAAAACAGAACTACAGAAAAATGGAAAGTAGATCAGTGTTTGCCTGGGATTGTGGTTGGAAGCAGAGATTGACTCTAAGTAGGCATGAGGGAACTTTATATGATGATGGAGTGTTTCAAAATTGAATTGTTGTGATGGTCATGCAACTTTAAATTTACTAAAAATCTTCTAACTGTACACTTACAATTGGTGAATTGCATGGTACATAAGATATACTTCAATAAAGCTCTTAAAAGTGAAAAAGGGTCTTTCATATTAAAACACCATTATAAATATGAAACAGTGGGATGTTTGCACTGTACTATAAGACAAAGTGAACCTGCCATACTGACTTTCTATTTCCAAATATTCACACGTCAAACACTGACTCAAAGGCAAGTCAACTTTTCAACCCTTTATTATTCATATTCAACATTAATAATTTATTTTATAATCTACCTAGATATAACATTTCTCTCTCCCATTTATATTATCTCCGATTCAAAACTTTCCAGGGGAGAATTTTGACACATATCCTATCTAAAAAAAGAAAGTAATAGTCAAATTATAACACATCTCCTTCAAAATTCCTTTACCTATAACTTTTCTGATTTATTCCTAATTGCTT
The DNA here is from genome assembly GCF_040939455.1 of Microcebus murinus. Lineage (NCBI taxonomy): Eukaryota > Metazoa > Chordata > Mammalia > Primates > Cheirogaleidae > Microcebus > Microcebus murinus. The sequence continues at coordinate 60,995,899 of NC_134109.1, forward strand.
CAATAAAATGGACTTAAAACCATGCCAGTGTTCATACGTGGGTATTAATTAGAAGTGATGCAGGGTTTATGTCACATCTAAAATAGTGTGTTTCTGGAATCCTAATAAATTTTCTTCTTTTTATTCAAATAAAAATTATTTGACTGCCTTACAAAACAAAACCAACCAAAATCGTTAACAAGAAACCATCCTAAAACATTACTCAAGCAGCAAGTCGAAAGAGAAAATAAAAGCAATAAATTACATTGGTAGCTCTTGGAGATATTTTTCATTAAAGTAACTTTTAATGAGTATGCTATATATTTTTCAATCAACCTCTTAACTGTTTGGAGCCTTTACTTAATAATAAAATAAAACTGATCCATCAAAATGAGCATATTTTCTCAAGCATTCTTCCATACTATATGGAATGGACTCCCAGAAAAAAAGTCTACCTTTGAATCTTGGTTTTGTCATTACACTTGTTGGGTAACCTTAGGATAAGTCAAAACACTGCTCTGAGCCCCAGTTACCATGTTTGTAAAATGAAACTAATAATACTACTTGGCCTATCTACTTCACAAGATTTTCATGTGAACTAAGTAAAACAATATAGGTAAAAGAGCTTTATAAACTAAAGTAGTATACAAACGTCAACTCTTTAGAAAAAGCAAAAGAAAGCATGATGAAAATGTTATGTACCTGTTTGCTAATTCCAGGGCAAACGCACAAAATTCCTTCATCAAAGCATATAGTAGTCACATGAAACCATGTATTTCTAGGCGATCAAAGCACTTCATATGTATCATCTCATTACTGTCATCATATCCCTACGTGAAAACTATTGTTTCTACTTTAAATAGTACAAGCAGTTAAAAAGGAAAGTAAAATGACCAGTCTCAGTGTCACAGAATGCCCACCAATGCTCCATTCCATCTTCAAGCAAACAGGACTACAGATGCTCAGAGAATTATGTGCATACCATGGCCACAAGTGACAGCCCAAATTTGTTATATTTCACTGTTTTATGCACTATTTGCTTAGTAATTGCAGGAGAATCACCTTTTTCTTTCCTTTGTTATCTTCACAGAGAAAGTGTCCAATTGGTAGGAAAAGCAACAAAATGCCAATAAATATATTGTCATAACCTTGGAAGTCAATATCAAGGAAAGATTTTTTTTTGTTTCTGAGAAAGCAGCTACATAGTTCAGGAGGCAGTTAGACCATGTTTGCTTGGCACCTGGGTCCTAGTGAAACAATTCAACTGACTTGTAAATAGGCAGGATGCCATCCAGCCATATGGGTGCACATAGATGCTGCCAAGTGACCATGTAGAAGAATCAGAAGCGTTTGTTGAGGGCAGCAGTCCCAGTATGAGACATCCAAACAGCTGTCTACCCTGAGATTCATACGCCTGTGGTTAAGGGGACGTGACATGGTTAATCTAGGTTGGATTAATTTTAAAGCATAAAAATCAGCTTCCTTGGCCCTAAATGATCAGTTGTATACATGGGTGAATCTTCTAACATACTATCCTCTATCTGTTTGCCTTTCTTCCCCTAAAACTCATGATGCATTTCTATTTAATGGCTTTCCAAGGTGTCTAACTACATTCCATGATAC